>NC_069144.1:19127906-19219715 GCF_943734635.1 Anopheles cruzii
TATGCCACGGGGCGCTGCTTCATTCAGAGAATCATAAGAAGTGATAATGTGATTCGAATGCACGGAATACGGCAGCCTATTGCCACGCCGTGGGAGGTCTTATTAATTAGCAGCATTAGTAGCGAAAGCAAACATGATTCGGTCGGTTAATATATGCACTTTATGGAGTTTCTTTGTATTCCTAGTATGCAATATCATAGAACATTTAAATAAAAAACAAAAAAAAACATATTTATCAGTTATTTACTATTTGTTTTACAGCATTTTGTTTATAATTAAGTGCATGAAATTAGAACCGTTCGCACAAAGTGAAGTAATGGAGAGCAAAGTGCAAAGAAAGAATGACTTAATTATTTTCTTCACAAGTTTCAGGGTCTAAAATTTCTGTCACGCCAAAGGTTGCTTAAGATGCTGACAAATTTCATGGTAATGTCGACATTCCTCTTCGCCAATTCTACCCATTAACGATTCAAAGCCAGTAACTTCCTCTGAGCGCTATGTTTGGCGGTGCCGTTCCTCTATTCCGACACGACTTCCTTTTCCGTTGAATTGACGCAGTTTAACGAGCAACTGTCAACAGCATTATTTTACTTCTAATGTTTATGCTGGGGTGGTTGGTGCTGTCATCGGTCCGCGGCCCCGGCCACGCTCTCTCTCTTCCGGGTGCGGAGGACTGCGCTTGGGCGGAAGAAGTCGCCGCCAAACAATGAAATTGGTTAATCACACAACGGGAATCGATCATATGGTAATCGCGTTGTGTAGCGGTTTCGCAATTGTTCTTCGCCGTCAAAAAGCCCAAAGCCCGCGCCGACAGCCCCATCGATTGTCCGGCTCCGGCGGATCTGACGAACTCTCGGCACGCGGGACCGCATTACATATGCAAATCGGATTGTACTCGGAACTGCACCATCAGGTGTATTGACACAATTGGCGGCAAGTCGGAAATAACGGTCTTTGTGTGTGTGGGCGGAAGTTGGCCGATTGTGCATGATCGATCTATGTCGCAGCTAAATTGACCGATGTAGCGGACAAGGTTTGTAAAATAAGTTATGCATAGGAGGAAGTATGCAAAGGGACACATGGCTACAGCCATTAAGATAACTGTTCTGAAGTCTGACAGCGATTGCTTATAATTTAAAAACAACAAAAAAATTATTGAGAAATTTGTTGATTTATTCCCTAAAATATTGCTCCAACATTTACGTATGCTTGCCGTACTCAATATTTTCGATGCTGTGTATTAAAGTATTTCATTTGATCGGGAATTTCCAACAATGCTTTTCTATTTCCAGAAGCTTTTATGCAACAAGTTAAGAAATCGTGCCCCAAGCGATATCGTGTTTTACCAATCAAGTTGGATGTTCTTAAAGTTTTAATTTTAATTTCGATTAACATCACTTCTTTCTTATTCTAAGAATTAGGACTTTGGCGATAAAAAAGGAAATGTGGATCGATTGATAGCATGAAATACTACTAGTCGGACTGTAACGACTAGTACATGAAATGCTAGCCTGTACCGACTTTCAATACAAAGTTCCAGACTAGAGTAGACAAATATTACTACTTAATCATACTTAACTTAAACTCTTTCGCTAAACGGTTACAATGTGTAATAATACATTGAAGCAAATACAATACATGCAAGGCTAAGATTACATTGTAAGCTTCTGTTTCTAGCCAATCAAAACTTGCGATTTGTGACTTTGCGGGAAGGGGAAACTTAAGGGGAAGCTTTCGAAAAATAGGCGTATCCAGCGAAATCCGAGTAAAATCCGGAAATGTTCGGAAACGTTCGGGCACAGTGAGTAAATGTCCATAAAAGTGAGTGAATTTGAAGAGGAGAACGAGAATTCGAAGTTGAATTCGAAATTAAGGTTTTGAATTGACGGTTAAAAGTAGTATTTTCTTAATTTTATATTTTCACTAATCACCAAATGATTATTCTAATGACCAAATGTGTCAGGTTCGTTAAAAAAACTGTTCCATGGCAAATTATTTTCGCATCTAATTTCTCATGTTCGTTGAATGTCTAAAGGAAGAACATGAAACAATCACAGGGATAAAGCTACGAAGAAGATCAGGGAAGTAGAATTTTCATAAAAGTTTCCTGAAGAATTTTAGCAAACGATGGGCAAAACGGAAGCTGGCTTTACGCTGTTCGATGATTGATCTTTAGCTCCTGGCCGATGCTCTGATTACTAAAATGCCGATCTGCTTTGATTATTTCTGTGGTTTTATCGACATTTTCGATGACGTGTCTGCCTGGCCGAGATGCATCTTTAACATAAAAAATAACTGAAACGTGTCAACGAAACCAAAATTTCACCCAGCTAGCTGTTAGAGTATCGGCACCATGAACACCATGCGAAATTTCAGCGGCCTAGCCTGAATTTTCACCTTTATCGGACAAAAACTGTTAAATATCCCGAATTTTCTTTGCGTTGACCTTCATTGTTAACACCCTGTAACTCACAAACGAATAGAACAAATAAAAAACAATAAAAGCATTTTTTGAAGTGTAAATAATCAGCTTTAAAACAAGCCTAAATTTGAAACTATACGATCGATACTTCACGAGATATCGATCATTAAAGGCATCTATCGTGAAAAACGTCGATTTCTTTTTAACCAACCTGATATTTTGAACTCATGTTTTTCTTCACTCATTTGCATTTCATAACTATCATTTACAGAGGACGCACTGCGGAAAAACTATAACAACGAAAGCAGAGCCATACGTGTCCTCATTGGCAGTTTGCCAAACAGTGTTTTGTAGAGTTTTTGAATTTGTACAAAAGGAAATGCGGAAAAGTCGGTTATAAATGCCACTTCCTCACCCATCTTGTGGCTGAGGTGAAAAGGTTTGGTCCTTTGATCCAATGTTCTTCGAAACCATTCGACAGAATGCTAGCATCCCTTGTGAACCGGCGGCAATCGGTCCTTTAACAGGTTGCCAGCACACTGCTTGTCCGCGAAGCTGCATTGAAACAGTCGCGAAATCCGACGGTACGCAGCAGCTGGTAAAAATAGGCGTATCCCTGTGCCTGGTGACGTCAGCGATGATCGTACGCAGCTTTCTGGCGCTATGCTTTCGCTGAACAGGGGAAACAAACGCACGATCGAGCCGAGAGGGGAAAATCCGAATACGATCGCAGCATCCCCACGCTCGCCGAAGCCGACCGACACACGATCGTCGGTCGATCGACCAACACACCCGCAGCTGGTGACGATCGCACTCACACCGGCGCCCCCGGGTCCGTGTTGATATTATTTTATTTTCGTAATTTTATTATATCGACAGAGCGAGGAGTGAGGTGGTCAGCTGGAATCATCTGACGTTCAGGTTCACGCCGTGCGCTTCCCGGACCGGCTCGGCAGTGAACGTTTGTCGATTGGACGTTTTGGGCGGTTTTTGGTGATCGTTTTTGGTTACGCGCCACGCGACTAGTTTTGCTGCGACTTTTGGCCCTTCGGCTACTGATCGCTGTTCCGAGTGCGTGCTGGTTGTTTCCGATTGTTCCACTTTCGGCAGGAGCCATTAGCCATTTGCGTGAGGTGATCCCTTTTTCGGAATCGATTTTCCGAAACAAGTGTCCAGATACAGAGAGAGAGAGAAAGATCGACGGCAACCGCCAACGGTGCGGCGATCACCACCTGCTGCTGCAATCATCCGAAGCGCGGCCATGCTGCAGGCGCCTTATTGAGGGATTTTGCCAAAACCGTTCGCTGTGTCGTTAAAGTCCGTTTGGTAACGGAGAAGTTTTCTCTGCCTTCCGCCAAACCCGAGTGGAGACGCTCGAAAGCCAGAAACATCCAGCCGGAAGGTGTGTGTTCGCGTGTCTTCCGCCGACTACCAAAGTGAATGCGTTCCTCGTTGCAAAGTTGTCCGGTCACATTCTACGCAAAACAACACGTGGCCTGTGTGAACACAAAATAAGAATGCCCATTCGTCAGAAAACGTAGAAAGTGAAGTACGCAAAGGAAGATTTCCCACCGAGGAGGGTTGCTGTTTTATTCTGTTTCGTCGAAGCTGCAGATTTGAAGCCGATTCCCGCCGGACATCATTCCCGTCGCTGTTGCTGCCGTGTTGTTGCTGCTGCTGCTGCCTGAACAACGAGGATGTTTTAGGAAGCGTCCTTCTGGAGCGTTGCTGGATCCTGTTGCTGTTTCCTGTTGCCGCTGCTGTCATCGGTCACCAGTTTGCTGCCGGCTGCCCTTGGAACCACGTGTACCTTCGTATCCTGATCCGACTTCTCGGTGCCCGTGCCATTCTAATCACCCTGTGCCACAAAGCCACTCGCCACCCAAACAGAGCCACTCAGTGTGTGTGTGTGTTTACCGCCCGCGTTCATCGCCGGCAAGCTGTCAAAAATCGCTCGCCACTCACGTCCGGTTTGTTTTGGATTTCTAAGGCCGTGGGCTGACGGAACCGCGACGTCAGTTTCGTGGTTCCGTGGACCGGGTCAGTTCCGTCGGGATCGTGCCAAATTTCGGGTGGCATCCCGGCTGTCGCGTTCGTGCGTGCGTGCATAGGAAG
The DNA here is from genome assembly GCF_943734635.1 of Anopheles cruzii. Classification (NCBI taxonomy): domain Eukaryota; kingdom Metazoa; phylum Arthropoda; class Insecta; order Diptera; family Culicidae; genus Anopheles; species Anopheles cruzii. The sequence continues at coordinate 19,132,444 of NC_069144.1, forward strand.
TGCGAGTCCGGCGAGTCAGAACGTCGCCGCCTAAAAGAGAAAGAAAAACGGAGTAAAACACACAGAAGAAAGGAAGGGCCATCTGCTCTGGCAAGAAGTGAAGAAGTGTTCCCCGTGACCGGCTGCGCGGTTCGGTCCAGGTATTCTCAGGCCACCGTCAGGGCTGCGGAGTGTTGCGGTTTGCTCTGCGGTTCGGAAGAATTCCATCAAACACTCGCGCCGGCGAGGCAGTTCCGTGCTCGACTCGTGAGCTTTGTGCGTTCGTGCGTGCGTTCGTGTGTCTGTGCGCTGTGATAAGGTGCGGGTGTGCGGGTGCGTGTAGCACGCCAGCCAGCCAATAATCCGACGGCGGCGCGAACTCGCGCACATTTTTTTCGTGTGAACCGGTCCCAGAAAAGCCGCAAAAATTTGGGAAATAATGGATCCCACCGGGGGGCGCGATACGCGCTACAATCTCCAGTACATGATGCCGGAAACGCCAGAGATCTACGGCAACCCGAACGGGGGGTCTCTGGCGCGTCCACCGTCCAGCGGCGGATTGGTCGGGCAGGTGTCGATGTCCCGCGGTGGCTCCGGCGGGACCGGCATGATGAACGGACCACAGTGCGGTAGTGGCGGCGGTGGTGGTGGCGGTGGTGGCGGGGGTGGTGGTGGCGGCGGGGGTGGCTTATCTCGTGGTATCAAGCGCACCAACTCGGACTGCTACGACGACCGGCAGCTGGTGGTCGGCTCCGGGCAGACGCTGACCGGGCTCGACGGGTGCACCGTCGTCGGGTCCGAGGTGGTCGACGAGAGCTACACCTCGCTGCAGCCGAAAAAGTCGCCCCCGAGCAATGGCAAAAAGACGAAGGGTCGCGTTAAGATCAAGATGGAGTACATCGACAACAAGCTGCGGCGGTACACGACGTTCTCGAAGCGCAAAACCGGCATCATGAAAAAGGTAGGACCGCGACCGCGCGTACCGTTTGTTTTGTTTTGGTTCGGTTCGCAATACGCAATGTTATGACGTTTCGCGTGAGTGGTGCGGTGAGTGGCGCCTCGCGTGAGTGAGTGGCCGATGAACGAAGCCGAGCTGTCAAAATCAGCTTTCGCTCAAAATCAGCATATGTCGCTAGAAACGCGTAATGCACCCGGAAGAAGTGATGCTCGAGCCTCACGGTTGCAGTCAACTGCACCGCCAAGGATCGAAAATGTCCGATCCGTCCACGAACCGTCGATTGGATTGCTGTGATTCACGGGAAATCTATCCAAACGGCGGATGGTGCCACTGAGCGGCTGTGAGCGGTTCATTCGCAGTCGGGCGTTCACTTATGATCTCATGTTGCTACGCGCAGATGTTCTTTCATCCCGACGGACAAAAAGTCCAGGCCTCCTCCTCGATCGGTCAAGATTCGCCTACGGCGATTTGCACCGTGTTGTGCCCACTTTATCGGTCACCAAAGGGCAGTTAATGGATGGACAGAAGCAGAGCTATCTTATCGCTTCCGTGTGCTAAATTGTTTTGACCAGTCTGCGTTTCTCGAGTGGCGATATCTTATCGAGCTGTGTGTGCCGTGTTTGATAACGGCTTCTCGGTGCGAAACCGGGCAGCATGATTGTGAAATTTTATATCCCCTGGCCGAGTCACGGTGGCCAAATTCGTTCGACTGGTCGGGCCATTGACAACAGAGATGAAAAAAGGAAACGATAAGCAGAGAAAACGCAAGTTTGTGACTGCAATCATTCACCGGCCGCGTTCGTTATGCTCTTCGTCAACAAAAGCTCGACAAAATAAATAAATAAACCTTCATCTTGTTGGCACAACTTCCCAAATAAAGCGGCAATTAATTACGTTTGATTACGCTACCAAAAATGTGAGCTACATGATCGCAGTAAAATTCTTGTCGCCGCGTGTTGCGCGATAAAACAGCCGTCGTTTAAACATAATCTGCCAAAACACGGCTTCTGTCACCTTTTTGCCCCCCGAAACCGGAGTCCTGAAGAACGTGATCCCCGAACAGCGATCGGTGAAAAGAATCAATTGCTTCGTCCTGCTCCCGAGGGGAGACCACGGCAAAAGCAGACACCGATCATACTGTAGAGCCCTATTATTGAACTGTCGTTAAAAAGAACAAACTACTTCGAGTTTGTTCATAATAAAATAATTACTCTGCTTTGCCCGGGCGCTCGCGCCGAGCGCCAGAAATGCGGGAATGCGGTGCCACTAATTAACGATGCACACTTACACCGGCCTTTGCATAAACGGTGATAAGAAGCGAGCGCCATTAACGTGATGCCCAAAAACATAGCTCTGCCGACGTTCGCGGCCCGCGCGCGAATCCGCTGGCAAATGGCGGCGGTGACAAAACATTAGAGAGTGAGAGCTCGTGTACGTGTGCTCGTAATTGTCGAATGGCCAATTATTCACCCTTTCTCCTTGTGGTCCTCGTTTTTATTTCGGGCCGTCCACCTTCCTTCCACCGTTCACGTTCCTGGCCGGCCGGCCGGCGCTCCCGCTGTGGGGCGCCCTGTCACCAAGAAGCCAAGACGGAGGTGGATCCACCTTAGGCCGGCCGGCCGGTCGAGCGTGTCTACTCCTGCGGCCCTGCGGTGCACCGGGTCCGAAGATTAATAAATAAATAAAACATCAATAAAATGTGTTCATTAATTTTTGAGCCAAGCGTCCGGACTCCGGTTTAGGGTCAAGTGGCTCCTGCCCCTTTTGGCTGAACCTCTTCCTTTCTGCGCGGGGAAACTGTGATTTTCTCTTTTTATTTGCGAGAAGCTGAACGCTGGTTAGGAAGTTTCGTGGGCACCTCGTTCTCGGCGCGCACTTTTTGGCCAATATTTTATTGCGGCCCAGCAGCGCGCGATTGCGTAGGCCCCGCGAAGCTGTTCTTTAACGATCTTTCTGGCGAGCGACCCGGGGAGAGAAACAACATTCAATTACTTATTCGCACTCGGTTCCAATGCAACGGCGGCGGCACCACAACTGTCAACACCGCGCTGAAGACGCCAAAGCCCCAAGGCTGCTGCTGTTGTCGGTCAGGAGCGATGCGCGTTTCTTCGTGAGAGGTTGTGAGCCGAAGAGTTTCATCATCATCATCGGTCGACGGGAGTTTTCGGCCAACGCTATAATTTAATTAATCTTTAACCATCAACTTTTATCATCGCCATCATTATCAGGCTCGTAAAAAGTGTGTTATCGGCGGCGGCTCGGGTTACTCACTCGGGGTGCACTTCAATTTTTGGGGTCCCAGGATGCTGTGCTGGCTCCGACGGGAAGGTGACCCGCTTGTGGCATGTACTGATCCCTTCGGTCCATTGACTGGTTGTTTACGATGTGTTACCTGGTCCTCTCCGCGAAGATGTGCGAGCAGAGAGTGGGCCTAGTTCAACTCCACAAGCCTAACAAGAATCAGCGTCATGATCGCGACATCTTAAAGGGAATAGGATGGTGGCCCATTAGTCTGCAACGTCCATTGTAGAAATAAATCGCTTATTAATAAAACTGCTCGAAACTGCTCGAATCGCTGTGTATTTTTGAAGGCCCAATTTTACCACCGAGCAATTTTGCACTGGATCTGGAGGCATCTGGCATTAAGCTTTGGGAACTGATCACACACACACACACACACAGCAACTAACGTGACACCCCTCGGGGCGGGAAATCTGCCTGGAGGATAATTGGTGGGGCCGCCTTAATTAGACGTTTACGTGTTTTACGGTGCCTGCTGCCCGTGCTTTTGCTTACGCAGCCCGATTTTTAGGGTGTGAAATTACGCGCGAACCGCGCAAACTGCCAGTGACCGCTACGGGGCCACGTTGAAGATGATGACGAACCGGTTCTTCCGGTCAGCAGTAGCAGCAGCGACCTTTGATAAGGTTTGCGTGTTTGGCGGCACTTACCGGCGAAGTGTTAAAGTCCTGTGGGATGGCTTAATTTGAGGCCCGCAAACGAGACCCGGCCGATAACCACACGGTTGCCGGTCCGGTGTCCGTCCGCTGACCTGATCACGATCTCCTGCGCAGGCTGCGAGCTACCGCGTGGCGTTCGTGGTGTGTTAAAGTTCACTCAACGTACTGCTCAAGACTGATTTGCGGGGGGCCAGTTTATGCCCCCTCCCGAATGTGGAACACGTTTCATGGCGATCACCCTAAAACACCCGCACCCGCACGATTTATGATCACTTTCTTCGATCCACCGGGAGATTATCCGCCTCACACTTTACGATCCACTTCCGGTTCTGCGTTTGCGATTCCCTTTTAATGAGCTGAGAGGATTTGCGGGCTAATCCCAGAGAGTGCACCCACTCGAACAGGGTGGGCTCATTAGAATAAGAGTTGACCTTATTTTTGGTGGAAAAATGTAATCTTCTAAAGCAGCCCTCAGCAAGCAGCACTCAGCGACATCTTCAACATCTGGACCATAGCTTTTCTCATAAGGTTATTTAAAGTTCCTTGCTGTCAATGGCTTGTGTCTTGACACTGTTCCAAACGTGAAGGAGCCATTCACAGAGTTGCTTTTGATACTGGCTCTCCAGATTGACTTCCTGTTGGTGTCAAACTTTCACTTGCCGTTGTAATCTACTTCTCGAACGGTCCGCTTGAATGCCATTCAGATGTTGTACTTGCGATTTTGGGCCTATTTTGAAAATTTACTGTATTTAAATTTAATTCAAGTGGCTCTTACAGAGGCTAAAATACCGTAATCCATGTGGCTATGGGATCATGAACATGATCATGTATTACTGTATAAAGATCCCTTATTGGAAATAATTTAAATGAAGAATTGGAATTTGGAACCTCACCTCAGCTATCCTGTGAGGGGTTCCTTTTGGAGTTCCCGGAACGGAATGGCTACCGATGTATAAAAAGAATAGAGTCGTATTTCAGTATGTTCCGGAGAGTGCGATGACCGTTCGTTTTAACAATAAAACAAACATATTGATAACTCCGTCATTCCGAGGAAGCTGGCATGGAGTTCGATTGCCCAGCCCAACTCAGCTCCAAGGTGGTCGTGGTGGCCTATATTTGGAATGCCATTTCCACATTTCGTACACATTTCGTTTGGGTCAAATTACTCTCAGTCGAGCTGAGCTGAGTCCCCTATCTGCCCGGGGTCGTGCTCGTCGTGTTTCGGTTTCTCGGCTACTATGAATGAATGCCGCGAGGTCTGTTGTCTCTCCCTTTCGACTGCTGCTGGGCGCCGCCTGTGGTGCGAGTTAGAGAGACTGGCGAGCGGACGGGCGGTCCCACATGTGTTACATCTTTGGCGTGTTTGGCCACCGTCGGCCGGAAAATGGTGGTCGGCATTCGGAAAATTCACTAGCACCCGACGCAAACCGTGGACTACGCCCGCCGGTCCCGGCCGGACGTTGGGCGAAGGGTTGGAAAAGGTCCTCCAACGGTAGCAGTTGTGTGTTGTTGCGGCTGCGGCGGTGGGGTGCTGTGGTTTCCCTCTAACGTCTAACGGTGCTGTGTTGCTGCCGGTGGAAGCATCTGCCGTGGTGCTGCCGATTCCGAAATGCCACACTGGCCGTGGTTAGTCACGCCGACCAGCCGACCTATGGACGGCGGCGGGGTGTTGGTCTAGGCCCGTGCCCTGACCCCTGCGATAAGACGTTGGGGGGTTTGGGCGACCTGCGCGTGGCGACTAGACCTTCATCGCCCGAGGTCCGAGTCAGAAAGCGTGCAGCAGTTCGCGCCAGCGATTAGATAAGTTCGCAAGCGCCTATCGGAGTTGCGAACGGGGCGAGTCGGACCTCTGCAGCGTCTTAAGATTTAATACCGGTGCGTCAGCGGCGCTAGATAAGAGTCCCCGCTGCTGGCGTCTTCTCCGCGCGTCGTAGACTTCCTAGTTCCGCCAGGTCTCCCTGTGGAACCTTCTGTCACTGGAGACCCTCAGGTGTCCGGCGGTGGCCCAGTTGTCTCTCTATCACATAATTAACACTTTTTCAATTAGAGATGCCCGCAGCCCTGAGCAGAGTAGTCCTACCGCCCTAAGCGAGGCTCATAAATTTGATGATGGGGCAGCCCAGGAGCAGCAGCAGCGGCGGCATCAGTACGCAACCGTTGCGACGATTTGTTCCGCGTCGTTTCGTTCGTTCGTTGGCCACGTCTCCGTGTCTTGTTGCTTAAATTACTTTTAAATTGTAAACCCATTGTGCTTGCCCTGTCCTCCGCTAGGCCCCCTCCCCGCCGGGGGGTAGAACTTGTTTGGGTTAATGTTTTGATCGGCCGTCTAACGGCCCTGCGGCGGCCCCGTCGAGGGCTTCTGGCCAGGAAGGAAGGAGCCAGCCCAGCCTAAGAGAAAAACAATCGATTGTCGATCAATCGACTTTGCTCACCACCGCCCTGTCTGAGGTCCCCCCCTGCCCCTGCTCCGCGCCACCGGGGGACCGGTGGCGCGTCTGAACCGCGCTAGGTTGGGTGAAGAAGTCATTAACTTCGCAGCCTGGCTGAAACCGGCCGGCCGGGGAGGTGTTTTGGGGGAGGGCGCGTAAGAAAGCGCCGCGTTGACCTCGGCGAGGAGGAGCCACCACCACCCGGCCCTCCCGGGTGCCTTTCTGGGGTTTTATCAGCTTCTTTTCATCGTAATTAAAGGCGTAGAAAATGAACTTAACGAGGAGTCAACGAGCTCTCTTTATCGGCGAACGGCGATCGATGATCTGCTGTCGATCGTCGTGTCGGGAAACGGGGAAAGAAGAAACCACCGGATCGGAATTTGTGGCGCTCCATCCGCGCAACCCTTCCTGCCGTTCGGTGGGGTCGTCTGTCAAGGAATTCGGGCCGGGGTCGCTTGATTTTTTGTGGCGGTTTCAGACGACGTGTTCTAGGTGTGCGTGGAGAACGTGATTGGGGGGGGTCGTACGGGACTTCTTCGGGTTCTTTGTTGGCCTCGAGAACCTCGGGTTTTTTCTTCGGTTTTTCTGTCGAGTTTAATGCTGACCGAGCATCATCGATGTGTTTGGGGGGCGTCCGTTCCGTTCGGGGTCGCTGGGTGTGGAACTTTCGATTGTTTGTTGTGGGATTGGTGGATGATTAACTTCTGTTTGGTTTACCGTAAACTATGGATGCGGATTTGCGGTTTATTCCGGGGTGGCCTCGGCAATTGTTGGGCCCTTATTGAAGGGGGTGACTCTACAGTGGGGTTAGATTAGTATAATTATTAAATTGTTAATAACTTTCGTTGAAACGCTCTCGAAGCCGAATCGAGTGAAAGTTCGCACTTCGCTATGCTGAGGACCATTTTCCGTCCGCTTTTCCGTGACTGACGGTGGACTTTAAACCACGGTTCTCGCCTCCTCGCCGTGGCCTGAGCTGGTGGTATGTTTCGATATTTTGGCAACGTGTGCCTTTTGCTCCACTAAACGACGTTTTGCGCTTCCGTGTTCGGCACACGTAACGCTCTGGGCAGCCCTGTGGGAACAGAACGACCGGATCGGGTCGACCGTCGTTTGGTGCCCGGTTTTTGCTAAATAAACGCACCGAATTCATCACTCGCTAACGCCGAATTGCGATGTGACCGCAACGATGATGATCATTCGGACGGGAGAGCGCCTTGGGTGAATCGAAAAGTGATGACACCAACATCTAAACGACAGCTGGATTATTTGAGAATGGATCATCACATAAAACAATGGGTTTTTAATAAAACACTGGGAAAAGGTAGAAATATTTTGGATTTCAAGGAGAGCGTGAAGGGATTAGCATCAAACTATTTTTTATAGTGTGGCAAATCCTCAGTAAGGTTTTTAAGATGATCTAAAAATCCAAGTACTCACGTCTGGGCAAAACGTGATGGGAATTTGGAATAAAATTTCGACTACCTTAGGCTCTTTCAAATGAAAAGTGGATTCATTTTGCGGAGTTTAAGCGTAAAAGATCTTTCCTAAGTCCAGGAGAACCATCACCATCGGTTGCACGGCCAAATCCCTGTAGACGGGAATCAATCATCTGTGTTAGGTCGGATCGGAATGGTTAGATCTATTATGAGCTTGTCGAACCTGGTGAAACGGGATTCTTTCGAAAATGTGGCAGAATGGTGTGGCCATCGATGAAAAATACTTTGAATAAGTTAAAGTTTTCTGCTTTAATCCTACAAACGTCTGTTTTTCTTTTCGGAATCCCGGTTTCATTTAAGATCACGTCCTACGAGTACCAACTTCCGCTTATGATGTAATTTAATATTTAAATAACTGTTCACTTTAATAACTTCACTAAAATCGTGCCCACTTTTGCTGCTGCCCGTTTTCATCGACCGAATCGTGTCCGCCTGGGACTGCCAGTGGATCGCGGATCGAGAATGAAAATCCGTGTTCGCTGTGTGTTTGGTACTACTGACACGGCTAGGAAAATAGGTTACGCGGTCTAACCACACACGCACACACACACGCACGCGCGACCCGGGGGAGCATCGGCAGTGGTCGAGTGTGATTTTGCTCCCCAGAACGGCGATCGTGGCTAATCTTACTCCCTGGTCGCTAGACGGACGAAGGAAAAACCGTGGGAGAGGATGTGGAGCGGGGACCACGGGAGATGACCACGTCATACGCAAAACGTGCGCGCAGCTCGCGGTCGGTCGTCGATCGTCCGAAAATGGTCTAAATATAGAGAGCGAAAATACCGACCAAATAGCAGCCCCACGCTGTTTTGCTCGCAGGACGCGAGCTGCGGGGGTTTTTCCCCGGTACCCGCGGACACTTTTCCGGGAGCGCGCGGGAGAAGAGCGTTTCACACACGCACACCCGTACAACCGACGACGCAATCGACGCATGTTGGCCGCGATCGTCCCGCAGGTTTTTCCGCCTGCTCGCCGGGGTTCGGTGGTCTACGGGTCCCGACATTTTCGCTTTCCCTCCCCCCCCGTGCCGTCCACCGTCTCCCGTATCCGCAGTGCGCCGCGTGCCGCGCGCCATGAATACCTTTCCCGGCTTCGGGTGTATTTTGGTGCGTATTTTTGGGCTTAAATGAGCTGTAGCGAGAGAATGAGCTGAGTCAGGGGAATGAGCTGAGTGGGCGAGCGCGGAGTGTCTGTTTTCGATGTTGAATTTTGTACACCGTCCCCAGCCTCCGCGCCATCCGATCACTCACCCACGTTTGGTGGACTTTCGGGGAAGTCGAAGCAATACGAACAGTTTGGGAGGAGACAAAGACCCCCACGCGACTCTTTCTTTCTCTTTCACTCACTCTCGCGATCATCAGCACGATCATCGTCTTCCGTGTTGTGGCTGGGAAATGACAACCACCTTTTGCTGCGTATTACGACACATGTCCGCCGGTGTGACATTATTGAGACTACCAACCCGGGCCGTGGCCGTCCGGCGTGCAGTTTACTGGCCGCATGCCCACCAGGCGGATGAGCAGACACTCCGAAAGGCAGATGCGCGAATGTAGCAAATAAAATAGAAAAGAAAATGGGGAAATTATTTTGGCCACAATGTAGCGGGGCTCATTCACGGCGCTCTCGGCTCGCGAAAATTGCCAACATCCCTGTCCCGGGATTCGAGTGGTCCCGTGTGTGTGCGCGAGAAGCGCACATAAACAATAATGCGTAATCGGTTTCGGGATTTAATTCGGGCAAACAAGGCAAACGATGGGGTTCGCACTCGCTCCCTCTCGCTCGTTCGGTATGTTACCTTTAAAAATATCGCACCGCATTGCGGCCAAAAAATCCGGCCAATTCCGGGGTTCGGGTGTCGCGCAAAATCTTATGATTCACCGAGAGGCGCGCGGACACGACAAATTAGATTTTCGTGGGCCAGGCGTGAGGCCGCCCCCAGGCAGGGACCATTGAAGCTTCTGACAGCATATTTATTGCTTTTGGCAATCGCGTCTTGCTTGCTGCGTGTGTTGTTTGCTCCATTTGATGCACATCACTTACTGTCGGCTAATACTGTTGTTAGCTAATGAATTGCGCTCATGATTTCATTAGTAGTATGTAAAGGTAACTAATTAATAGAAACATTCTGATTGCCCCGCTGGTTACAGTTTGCTTGTTAGCCAACTTTATTGTTTCATTTTGAAATGTCCTTCTCTGTGATTTATCGACTTACAGTACGTTTTGTTTGTTTTGCTTTATCGAATCAGTTTTTGTTTGTTTGTTTGTTTCTTTCACAAATGCTTGCTAATTTATACTTTTCTCTTCGAGAATTTATTTCTTGCACCTTGTTTATAGTTTTGTAGAGATGTAGAAAAGCGTATCGGGCGCCCGAGCCAGCCCGAGTGTGGAAAATAGCGTTGGCCAATCGTCGAGTCACCATTAGAGATATTGCTGAATAACCTGAATGTATCGATTGGCTCGTGCCATTCGATTTACTAACACGACTTTTTGTGAAGATACCTCGTATAATATACAATATGTTATAGTGGCCAAGTTACAGTGGCAATTCAAGCAATTCAATCGATTCCTTAATCGTTGTTCTTTGATGGCCGCCAAACAGCAATTTTTTAGCCACCAAATATGCTTCGATTTTGACAATCCCTCATATTGGCATGACAATTGTTACATTCTGCCGCAGAAAAACCTAACATCACGCTGAAACAGTTTCAAACAACGATCGGTAAGAGCGCGAACGGCACGCTGTTCCGGTCGCTGCAGCGCTCGAACCGACAACAGCTGTTCCATGGACCAGTGCTCATGCAAAACAGTGAAGCACTCAAGTCAAAGCATCAACAACAAAGCAGATTGAGTTTTCGGTAGACCGAAACCTTCATAATATTTTTGCAGCCATTGCTTTGCTTGAACCGTCAGCAATCGAACGGCAGCTACTGGCCACATGTGACCGGAATGGGGTTTATTTTTTTACAATTTGAGTCGATCGCACTGTTGTCCGCGGAACGTTTGATCCACTCGTGTGCACATTCCATCGTCTCCCGGATAAAAGGTACGCAAAGGTGCTTCCCGGAACAACCGCCAAACAGGTGCCAAACGACGCCTCAAACTTATCTGCCATCGTTCGAAATGAAAGCAAAAAAGTCAAAGCCCCGAACCGAAGCCCCCAACCGAAAACGATCATGTAGATTTATTATCCTTTCGCCCGCGGCCTAAATTATGTCAAACTCTCGAGGCGCGCGATGCATCGATGGGCAATGATCAGGCAAAAGAGTCGCTTTGTCGCGCTCTTCTGTTGTTATTTCGCACACCATAATGATATGCTTAGGCACCCCGACCCCGACCGCCACTAGGCGAAGGTCCTGCGGCGGCGGCGCTGATCGCGTTTTCTCCGGCGATCGATCCGCCGGTGTTAAGGCGATTTGCACCATTAATCATTTGACACTTTGGGCCCAACCAGGGGACGGACACTGGCGCGGTGGCTAAGACTATGCCCTCGCTAAGCTTCCGAGCCGAGCTGAGCCGAGTGATTGGGGGAGAGTTCGGAGGAGAGTTGATGGTGGAATAATCTTCGTACGTTCCGTTTCTTCTGTTCCGCCGTTCGACGGCCGTCGACGTCGCCATGTATTTACATAGGTTGCTCCCTCCGGCATCCCTCGACGGGTGGCAGTGGGTGGGTGTTTGGGAAAGCAACGCGCGCGAGATGTGTCATCTTGCGCAGGTCTTTTCAGGTCGCAGCACCGAAGCGCACCAGATTTAATGAGTTTTTTTCTCCGACCCGGCTTGGATGCTGGGCTGGAGGTGTCGATGTCCGTGCTGGGGAAAATGGTGCATAACCGCGGCGATCGGTCGATCGATCGATCGATGGCGGCTGCCTGATAGTCGGGGATAATGGGACTTCTCATCCACCAGTCATCCATCCATCGATCTCCACCGGATCGTGGGGAGCTGTTTTGAAAACTCATCGCTCTGAGCGGCTCAGCGGCAGGTGCGCTAACCGAGCCGCCGCTAGTGCCGCCGGTGGGGTCCTGCAGCGCGCAACATTAATCTTTTAATTATAAACCCATTCACGGGCGAACCGCGCGTAGTCGCAGTCCGCTTCGCGTTTATGCTATTTGTTTGGCGCGCTTTGTTTGACGTTCGTTTGTTTTCGTCGGATTTTTGACGGGTTTTTGTTTTTCGGAACGCAAACATAAATACCGCGGCGTTTAGGGCGATTGATTGCATTATGATTATGGATATTGGTTTGGCATTGTATCCCGTGTGATTGGGGTTTGCATTGGGATGCTCCTTTCTGGGAGGGCACCCGCCACGCTCTGGGGTCTGTCTGGCGATGCTGGAGTGGATAAGTGGAGTTAATGAGAAATGGCTCGCGCGGCCGCCCGCTGGTCATTTGTCATTCCTTGTCGACGTCGCCTAATAGGCGACTAAGGAGAGTCTACATTCCGAAGGCTACGGCGAAGACGATGGGGTTATCTTGGGGAAGAAATACTCGCGTGGAGCCATTGGAAGTGCACGTAATCTATCCGAGCGACCCGAAAATCGTTTGAATTTGAACTTTTTAAATTATGAAAAGTCACAGTAATGAAGAACGATTTTTAAGAGAAATCTTTTTTATGTGAAAATTGTGCACTTGCTAAAAAAAAGTGCTATTAAAGTGACCAAAAATAACAGGAATTTTCTCACCAAAACATGCCGGGAATTCGCCTATAATTCGAAAAATAATTATTTATGCTTCAAAATCTATATCATCTATTTAAAATAACCCTTACTCTATACAATACTACATTGTCTACATTTGTTTCATTTTTCGAAACGGTTCGCAATGTTTTTTTTTGGAATAGTCTTCAACAATTTCTTTGTTTCTGCTTCTATCTCAACTATCGTCTGTAAAAGGTGTCCTCCAATGGGTCTCTTGAGCTTGATGAAGATTCAGAAGTCACATGGTGTATGGGTCGAGTTTGTGGCGAAATGATCACGAAAATGTGATGCAAAAACATTGCGAGGAAGTTGAAATAAGGATTGCCTCTCCACAAATCCGATCGGTTTCGACGGATAGGATTACGCAAACGCGACACATAACACCACATAATAGTATTCTTTGTTGACAGTTTGGCCGGTTGGAAAAAAATCATAAGGCCTCAAACCAACAGGTCACAGTAATGTGTTACTTCAAGTCTGATGGAAAGTAATATTTGGCCCTTTTAAGATTCTAAAACGTTACTCAGTTTAAAAACTCACGGTAGTATAACGATTATTTTGCCAAAACCTACCGATGGTGAGCTCATAGTACATCGCTTGGGAGTTGAAGGTCTGGTCCAAGGAAAGAATCCGTTTCAGAAGTTGAACTTCCATCTGTCAGCTGGCTCGCTGTAGATTGGCAAATTTTAGTTGTAAAATCTTTTTTACATTAATTTGTGATACAAACAGAAGATAGAAGGAAGAAGGGTTTTCCAAAATCAATACAAATCGTACTTAATTCGGACAGCAAAATAGCTCGATGCGCAACGGAAAGAGATGATCGTGTAAGGCAACATAAATATTCAATCCCTGCGCGCCGGCGGGAGCATGAGAGAGACAGATGAATACGCTTTCTGAAAGCGCAAAACGCGATAAGCACGGCTACGGAGTGGGCCGCGAGTGACAATTATCGCGATCGCTATCGGAACATAAGTCCGGTACAAACGATTCCCGCGGTGCACTCCTTTCGAGGCTCGAGGATCGGTGCACGTTGCGCGCGAAGAGTTGGCGGGTTTGTTCGCACCTCTTGTGCTTCGCCGATAATTGATCGATTGTTCTGTTGACTCGTTGGTTGCCCTGCGGTGGTGCGGTGCGGTTTGGTGGAGAACAGAGAAAATGCGCTCATCGATCGGCGGGAATTGAATTCTATTTCCTTCGCGCGAAGAAGGCGACAAAACAAAAAAACGGGAAAAAAAGGAAGGTTCCTTTGGCCGGTAAGTTGGCCAGTGCGCGATCGGCCACTCGGCTAGTGACGAAGCGCAGCATCAAACATCGTTCTCTTTGATTTTGTTGCTTCGTTTGCGCGAAGGGTGTTTCTTGTGGATGTTTGTCGCCCACTTTTGTGGAACTAACTTAAGGTGGAACAAATTATTGTAAACAGTGAAAAGGTGTAAGATGAGAATAACCGAAAATAAATTTTCAACAAACAAATGGAAAATAAAATGAAAATGTGATTTTCTTTTAAAGAGTTTTTTTGAAGCGTAAAAGTTGTCGCTTTTTAAGGACTGTTTTATAAAAAGCTCATTATTGTAAGTATTTATTCTAAGTTCACTGGTTTCATATGCCAGATTCTTACCATTTTTATGCTCAGGACATTTCTCAATCAGTAAATTTTTGCTTCCCAAGCATTTAAGTCACGAAAGAATCCAACATAACTCTGGGTCGTCCGCTTTCGCTGATCATAGCCAAAGTGGCCCTCCTATTGTTGGCTCAACATGAGCGATTCAACGTGTGCAAACGATTTTACCCAATTGGCTTAAATTAATTGTGTTCTCGAGTCATCACGCGTCACAACCAGCCACGTCAGGCAACAAGCCTGACGTGCCGAAGTCAACCCACTAATAAGGGCCTCCGGACAGGAACGCAGGAAGGTATGAAAGGTGTTGATTTTATGGTTCATATTCATAAATTTATGCGTTTTGCGCCCGCAGCGAAAACAAGTTCAGCCCAGCGCGAGCCGCGCGCGGCCAACGTGGGCGAAGGCGACGACGCTGCTGCACTCGCGGAAGGAACTACTGTGGGGAGCCTCGGAACTAAATGTGGTTCATTTACATCTTGTCGAAACACGGCTGGGTTCGTTTCGCTTTTTTTTTGCGCCCGGCGTCCCCGTGTTGGGCGTTTGCTCCATGACTGCTTCCCGGGGTTTTTTTTTGTGTGCTTCTTGTTGACTTCTGCCCGAGCGCAACAGTGGTGCGGTTTGCATATCTGTTACCGCAAAGGCCCGTCGACCGGCTTCCGGATCGAGCATCATAAATAACCGAACCGTTGTGCCTCTCTCTCTCTCTCGGGGTGTACAACCGCGTGCATTCTTTCGCATAATGTTGCACGCCCAGCACATCCTGCATAGTAGTGCCAGGGTGTCTGGGCCAGAAATTGATAGCCCAGTTCGGGAGCGCGACCAGGACCTTCGTCCGAATAATGGCAGCCAGAAGAAGGATCAGAGAGAGAGAGAGAGCCTTAGAGATGGTGGGCAGTGCATAAAGAAAATGATATTATTATTGTCCGTGGACCATCTGACCGTCTGACAATATGTGCTCGGCGTTGGCTTCTGTTTTGCTACCGTTTTGCGGTTTACATTTTTCATTTTGTTGGCCACTTTTGCGTGACGGGCCGGGCGGGGAACCGGCTGCAGCCTCCGGTTCACGCTCACGGCAGCCTCGTCGTGTTCTGTTTTGCACCTCGAGGCCGTCGTTCTTCTTAGTGCTCTAATAAATAAATATTCCGCCGGCGGGGGCCGATGGGCTTAGAAGCCAATGGGCAACACACAATGCTACGTTTGCGCACGAGAAACGATGCCGACTCGGCAGCATAACACGTAACGGAGTCCCTCCTCTTTCAGGGGTTCAAATTCTTGGATTTTATTGGATTATCGCGCTCACAAGGACGCGATAACGCGATCGCGCACCGCTCCAGTATTCGTCTGCTCTTTTCCGGGTTTTTCTTCTTCTCGGGCTTGTGCTGTTGATCCTTACACCGATCTTCCTGTGGTGGATCCCCCTTAAGGACCCCAGAGGACGAACGTGCCCTCGGGGCGATTATTATGCAGTGTTAAGTTTCGAAACAATTGCTTTCAATACAAATTTTTTCGTGTTGTTTTGTTGCATTTTCCTTTCGGCTCCCGATTGTGTTTCGGCTCTGCGAAAGGCGGCCTGTGGGCCTCTTTGTGCGATTGTTGTCGTCGGCGATGACATTGGCGGCGCTGCCGTGGAGATTCGACGGTGATATAGACTTTGGCCGTTTGTTTTTTTTTGTCTGGGTTGGTCACCTTTCGGGCGGTTTTGGGCCCCCGAAACCAGCTCGACTGGAGTGACAGGAAAAAAAGGTCGAAAAGTGTGGTCCGTGCACACACGCATAACACACAGATAAGGAGTGTAGGCACACTGTTACTATGGTGGAACGGCTGCTAGAACTGGTTCAAACACCGTGCCGATCCAAAGCGTACCCCGCCGGGGAGTATTATTCCACGGATAGCGACGCTTGAAGCAGTTTCGCGTCGTGTCGCTTATCAAGATGCTTATCAACAGACGCAGGCATGTAAGAGACGTAGCGGGCTTGTCTTCGTATCTCACGGTAGGTGGGGACACGGCGGCGAATTTTGAGTGGTTTTGGGCAGCGACTAATTTTTCGGGGAAGTTGGGTCCCGGCTGGGGCCGTTATCGAAATGTAGTCATCATCGCCATCAGATTTTATGACCACTTCCGTCTCGGGTCTGGTTGACGGTTTTCTGGGACACGAGCCCGTTCCGCAAGAGGCTCGCAGCCAGCTGGAAGCTATAGGAATATCTCATAAGGCTTTTCTTGGTTTTTTCGATGATGATCTTATCCTTTGCGATCATATCTTGCTTCGGTGGGATGATTCAGCTATAGTCTTCTTCTATTATGGGCTTAAATTTGATTTGTGTTGATTCAAACTCTGTGTGTTTTGTACGGTTTATGTTTTGTATTTTAGATTTTTTACCCACGACCTATTACTCCCATTTTTTACTTGTTTTGGTACGTTTGGCATTATTTTTCATTCTTGTTTTCGTTAATTTTTGTGTGTAAGGTTTTCGTAATATTTTTCTTTTGTTGTTAATGTTAATGTTGTTTTGTTGATAATTGTTTTCATGGGTTTTTCTTTGTTCATCTTAAACCAACTTTATTATATCGCTGTAACTTACTGTTGGTTTTTTCTTTCGAACAAGACACGTTTGCTTAAACACTATTTACTTCATTTTCTTTATTTTCTATTATTTATTATTCATTGTTTTTTTTGAGTTCTTTGAACCTTTCTTAGCCTTTACCGGTTTTTTGATGATTCTTTGATTGTGCCCCTTATTCACTTGGAATTAGGTTTTCTATACATTTTGTTATGTTTCAATTTCAATTGCATTCAATTTGTTTATAGCATTTGTTTGTTCCATTTCACATAAGAAGTAGTCCACGTTGTTAACTTGTTTTCATTTCTTGTCCATTTTTCTCAAGTATTGCAAGTTTATTATTCTCGTTTTGAATATTTCCCGACTTTCGTCTTTATCCTTGTAGTTTAATGTGGTTCATATTTCTAATTTACGATTGTGTTGCGTAGGATTTTTCCTTTTTATTGCCGTTATGGCCGTTCATGTCTTAAGTAGACCCCTTTACCAATGCCACCACGCTCCGTTTCGTGACACAGGAACCCCACCGGGGGCTGGTTCGGGGAGCAAAATGTTGTTTATATTAACACCTAAGTGCTGCGGGAAACCATTAACCGGGGAGGGGCCCAGCCCAGGTCGCCCTCATCCGCTGATCCGTCGGTCGCGGTCGCGGTCGGTCGTGGGTGTTCTACTTACATGGCTCGCGCGCGCCTCGCGTATTTGAAGCATCTCATGAATTTTAAAACTATTTGTGTTGTGACCGAAGTACAAAAAGCATTTTTAACTCTCGACCTCTCGACGGGCTCGGGCCCCGGGTGGTGGACGATTACGGATTACCGGGTTCCTTTCGGGGTGGATGCTTATGTTTAATCAACCTCCAGCAGCGACCGGTCGGTCGTGTGCTGCAGCATGAGCTCTTCCAGGGGCCGGAAAAAAGTGCTCGAAGTACGTCGGCGCGCGTTCTCGGCGTGGCCACCAGTTGCGGAATGCCGCACCACTCGCACCCTCCCGCGTAAACACGCGCCCCTTTAATTCGCACGTGTGTGTGTGTGTGTTGGGAAGCTAAAAATCCGTAGCCACTGTGTCGCTGGAGTTTGTTTGGTGATTTTATTATTTATTTATTTTGCACCTTTGTCCAGTCGAGCAGCGGCAGCCGGTCCTTCGTTTGTCGGAATCCGACGTCGGAAGATCACAGTTTCGATCCGCCGCAGCCGCCACCGCCACGTAAGTCCCGTGTTACGTTTGTTCACACTTCTTCACGGACCGCTGGCCCCGTGGAGGTTATGCTAATTTTGCGCACTGCTCCCCACACCATGGCTGCGCCTTCCCCTGCGCTTTGTCTTTTGGGTCTTATCCGTGGCAGGGAAGGTGAGAGTGCAAGATGTGCCACCGTTTCGTGGGTCCTCGGTCGGCGGTCCTGCAGTCGCAACCGTTTGCAACCGCGCTCCGTGCGCCATTTTAATGGGCGGTGGCGGCGGAGGAGGGCACTGCAGTACTTGGCACCTTCGGCCGCACCGACCCCCGGCTGGCCGGATGTCGGCGGCGGCTGTGTCTTCGACAAAAAAAAAACCTCCATTCGAAAGTTGCAGCCGTCCCGCTCCATTCAGGCGTTCCGAAAAGTGCCGAAAACTTGAAAGTGAGCTACGCGATCGCGGGCGCGCGCGCCCAACCAGGGAATGAGAAACATATGTTCAAACATAAATTCACACTTTGCCAGCCAGCCACATGCAACGGGGGACGGGTGGGATTGTGTAGCGGGCGAGAACCCTTCGGAGACGACCGGACGGGCCGGCCGCCATCCGACCCGAATATTCGATTAAGCGCGTTTCGTCTGTCGCTTTCGGAAGAACGCCGCGGAACGGCGCGATAAACAATGCGCCGCCCGGATGGGTCGTGAGGTGGGATGTGGAGGGTAACCTGTCCGGGGACAATCCGGGGGACCGGGTTTTACATCATACCGCTCGCTCTCATCCGCCCGGTGTCGTCGCCGTGCAGCAAATTAAAAGTAAATGTTTCGAATGTTTCGAATTCATTGAATGAGAACACTCCGGTGTGTGAGTGGTTGGCTGTTATTGTTTGATCTTCGCTTATTATTCTCATTGCATTGTGCGTTAATGTAAAACTTTAAGATGATATTAAAAATGGAAAGTTTTGCAAGGAAGTAGAATAGTGTTTGAGTCAACAAATCAACCGGGGTTTTTGAACGCGAATAAGGAAGCCTGCAAAGCATTCCTGAATTGATATAAAAAAAAGGTATTTTTTTTGCATACAGGCTCATAAAGACGCTGTTTCCAAATGTTGCTCTAAACCGTAACGATCATGTTTGGTTAAGGAGACGTGTTGCAATTGCTAGATCTGGATCACGAACGGATGTTCATACTGGACGAAAGGTTTCGAACAAACTGTTCAATAAATTGCTAACGATTGAACATACTTTAAATGGGACATGTTTTATTTGGGACACTGCAAACTGCATCGGGTCGGCTGGTAAGCTTCAAATTTAAGGTTCAGTTCAGTATATAAAACATTATCCATTTGAATTAGGATGTATTGCGCTGATAGCACAAAATCTCAACAACGCCCGAGAGCCAAGTAAGTCGGGATCGAGTGCCACTGCATCAGGAATTTAGCATTGTACTAAATAAGTTTGTCCATAGATAGTTTGTAGTTCGATAGTAAATATAGCTTGAATTGGTAGGTCACATTCAGTTCTTTGATACATACAATGCAGTTCGATTAGTGATCCTTTAATTTAGACGATTTGATGAAGACATTCGGGCTCTTCTCTATTAGATTAGACCTTCCATTCGACTATCAGTAGGACACGCGATGCATTTTTCGTTTTGCTGTAAAGTGAACATTGGTTTTTCATCGAAAAAAAGTACTGTAAGGTGCTCCAAGGTGGCAGACCTAGTGACATATTTGTAGATCCTTTAGCGTCAACTGCTCCTCCAACACACGCTCTCTATCAAATCGCCCATTCAAACCGGCGAACCTCGAAAGACAACAACCCATCAACGACCCATCCGAAAGCCTCGAGAGGACCTCACCCTAATTTCTGACCTTCCCCTTGCGGGGCGCCTTGAGTGGATTAAGTGACGGCGAGCGCGCGCGCGCACGCAAAGGATGAGCATTCATCTTGCGCGTTAATTCGAACTTGAACTGAAGACGACGCCGGCCCTTCTTTCACGACGATTCCTCACTCATGTAATTGCACAGCATCTCACAGGGCGGCCGGTCGTGAATTAGTGGTGCGCGCGGGTAATGGACACTTGAGACACTACCATCTTTCCCCGGCTGGTGCGCGCGCGCGTAGAACTGCCCGTCCGTTCTAATGGTCCTCGCGGACGACGGGTGCTCATTAGCAAACGCGATGAAATGGCCGAGGGCGCTCCTCGCTTCAGCGCCTTGTTTGGGGCGAATAATTTGCGTGGCCCGACGGCACGCGATTACTATCTACTCGCCGCCGGCGGAGCACGTGCCCGGCCCAATAATTAGAAAGCACGAAATGGTCGAAATTCGATTTCGGTCAATCAACGCGTGCGCGCGAGGGCTGCGTGACATTGCCGTCCCCTGCGGCGTTGAACCTAATTTACGTGCGTGTGTGTGCGTGCGTGCCGCGTAATGCGTGCGTAATATGCAAATGATTTAATCAACGTATCTTAGATGAACGCCCCCTCCGGGAGAGAAGGTGTCATAAATTTTGATTGAGAGGAAGAAGGACGCTGGCCGCGGTCTGGGTCTCTCTGTGGTACACAGGTGCCTTTCTACACCTTCACCGGGACGGGTTAGATTTGTGGTTGTGTGTGTCTGTGTGTATGTGACGGAGAAGGTGGTACCTGTCCAGGGTTCCTGGGCGAACAAATGCGCAAAATTTGATGTGTCCCACTCGTCGTCGTCGCGTGAAGCAGAGATCGTTTCGCAAGATACGCACTACTGCTGCTGCTGTTCTCTCGGTCTCTCTCTGTCGCTCCCTGGCTACCTACACTCCGGCCGAAGAATGAATCATAACCGGTTGCCGCCGTTTGGTGCGAAGGTGCGCTCCGTGCGGTTTCGAGTGGGGTTCGTCGCTTACGAAGCCTCGTGCGCTCATTGATGTCTTTTGTTTCAACGCTTCGCAGGGGCCGCTGCGTGCGTCTATTTAGAGCCGATTGCTTTCCAATCCGAGTTAATCGATAAAAACGGGCGCCATCGGTCGATTTGGTTGAAGGAGACGCCCCACCCGGGGGGTGCGTGCGCGAACTGGCCACTAATCGAGTTGGACGAAGCCGGTGGTGGACCTGTCCGGGTGTGTTCGCTGTGGCTTAATTAATAGCTTAAAAGCTCATTATAATATGTTTCCCCACAAATTGAATCAACGTGGCAGACGGTGGATTTTGACTAAAGCTACCTCGGCCGCGGAGTGTTCGTTTGTTAACAAGGAGAGATAAATAAAGGAGAAATGCGTCACAAATCTTACAACGGATGTCGCTTCGTTTGAATAATTTAATTTCGTTCCGAAGTTTAATCTGCAAAACCCAGAAGATTCGCTCACCGCGTGCGGGCGTCTGCGGCCTCTTTGCGTGGGCCCGTCAAAGGGCGGCGGCACACGCGGTTCCCGTTTCACGTGCCCTTCTCGACTCCGGAGGGGTCGCGCGCGAAGGTCGCCCGTGGGAAGTGGTCCGCCTTTCTGGATCCCCGCTCGGATAAACGTACGCGGGGGGTTTGCTTATAATTCCGTAATTATACGGTTTCGGTTTCGGATCGGATTAAGAGCCGCCCCGCTGCCGCCGCCGGCGTGGGCTCCGGGGGTTGGGTTCGCCGCGCAGACAACAGGTGTCGTATGATTTATTTAGGTACTAACAGCGACATGACTAATGTGCCGCGCGATCGTTGGGATATATACGGGTGTATAATGGACGGCTACTTTCAGCAACATTAGAGCGCCATTTCACGCTATCTTAATGCCGCGGGCGGGTAATAATAGGACGAGATCGTTGGCGGGTTGCTTTGTTTCCTGTAGTTTGTTGTGTTAATTATTGTATCCGCTCGAACCGGGAATCGAACCCAAGCGTCGCCGCATAGTTTTTTTAGAAGACGGGCTCCTCACAGTTGATCGCAATCTAATCGCACCGTTCCGTTTCTGTTCTGCTTCGTTCCAGGCCTACGAGCTGTCGACGTTGACCGGCACGCAGGTGATGCTGCTCGTCGCCTCCGAAACCGGTCACGTGTACACGTTTGCGACGCGCAAGCTGCAGCCGATGATCACGTCGGAGGCGGGCAAGGCGCTGATCCAGACGTGCCTGAACTCGCCCGACCCACCGACGGGCTCATCCGGCGACCAGCGCATGTCCGCGACCGGGTTCGAGGAGACGGAGCTCAGCTACAACATCGGCGACGAGGACTCCAAAGTAAGGCAACTTGTCTACGGCCACGGCCACCACGGGCACGCTCATTTAGGTCACCCGCAGACCGGCCACTACGGGCTGGACCAGGGCCTGATGCAGCAGCCCGGCTACCCCGGCGGCCAGGGCTCCCCGCTGTCCCACGCGCAATCCTACCCGCCCCACTCCGGCCACACGCACCACTCCCACATCCCGCACCACTCACACACCCACATGACTCATGCGCACGCGCAACGGTAGTGCAGTGCAGTGTCCGATCCTTGCGCCGTTCCCTCATCGCCCCCCCGGTTCCGTGTGTCATGTAATCGCATCACATCCGCATCGCATCGCACATCTTTCGGTTAATTATTTTCCATTTTGCCGTCTCGGGACCAAAAATATGAACCCCCTCCCGGGCTCGATCCGGGCGCCACGACCGAAGGCGAAACGGAAGATGCGCCCGGTCGACGTGTTTCGGTCGTAAATAGCCGGCCCGTCGGCCGGTCGGTCGGTGCAATATTTTTTAATAACCTTAAATAATTTTTACTCAAGATCGGATGCGGAGAATGCGACAACCGACAATTCCGGCTTGGACGATTCGGTGCAAAAACGCACACGAAATCCAATCACGCCACGGAGCACAGTAGGGCCGCTACTGGCTCCCGAGTGAATTGCCTTTTCTCGGTATTTCTGCGCCGGTCTGCGAATCGGTGTCAATTCCGGCCGAAACGAAATGCCGCTTGCTGTGCGACGACACGGTGCACCGGCGCGTGAAGGGAGCGTGTCCTACTGCGCCCGTGAGTGAGATTACGAATTTCGCTTCGGCCGTCCCGGTCCTACGGCAACTTGGCGTTGCTTGGTTGTCGCCTACTTTTGGAAGAGCACAAATGGAATGATTCGTTTACTTGTTGTTCGAGCAGTTTCAATTTTTCTTTGCTGTCACTTGAATTCGAGCAGTTGTTTTTTTATTGTTTTGAGCGAAAACAGTTAGCAATGCTCGATTGCTGATCTATTCGCCATCTAGGGAGCTTGATTAGTTATTGACGCATCTCTTTGGCGCATCGTGGTGTTATCGAAAACCATTCGAATCGACCAATCGTATCTGCTCGAATCGGTTTAGGATACTTTTTGTTGGTTACGAAATATAGATCCGGAAAATTCGGAAGCTCCGTATTCCAATGTGGGAAGGAATACTTTTCACTCCTGATTCTCGCGCCTGACCTCGGTCCCTAGACTTTGTCACCGGCTCGGGATGTTTAGTTTCCGAGACACTGTTGTCGTCGGCATCGCCTTCACGGCATCGCCAGACATTAAACAATTATCGATAGCCCTAGAAG
This sequence comes from Anopheles cruzii, assembly GCF_943734635.1. NCBI lineage: Eukaryota > Metazoa > Arthropoda > Insecta > Diptera > Culicidae > Anopheles > Anopheles cruzii. The sequence goes on from NC_069144.1 coordinate 19,155,814, forward strand.
GGGCGGGTGCTAATTTACTGTATTAACCAACGCGGCCGCGTATTGGTTCCTGGAATGGTGTATGCCTTCGACCATGAGTCGAGGCAACCCGACCTCTGATCCCGACTCGCGGGAGGACCTCTGGGAGTTGCTTTGCGAGAGTTGTGATGCGATGTTTTGAAGTCCGGAAGGCATGTTACGACACCGCGGTTCCACCTTCCCCGCCCTCCTACCACCACCCGCATCACCATCACCAAATCATCAGAGCCCTGGAGCCCCCAATCCAGGACCACCCCTTACATCGTTAATGATAAAAAATATGAATGACCCAAATATAAATGAGCGTGCCCCGAGTGGGCCGTGTGTAGTGTGTTGTAGCGCTTAGATGTGTTTGTGTGTGGACTTTGAACGTGTGTTTGTTTGTTGTCAACATTTTACTGTTTAATTTTTGCGATGTTGTTCATTTGTTCGTCATGTCTAATAATTGTACAACCCCACCCCGCGCCTTGCTATTGTTATGCGTCGATCGAAATTGTTCTGTAAATTGTAGTTTGGCAGTCGATAGTGATAGGAAATCAGTCGGAAAACATCGAGTGTCTGTTGCATTACAAAGATATAGCAAAAAACAGAAGATAATAATACTGAAAACAGAGAAAATTTAAGAGTTGCAGCGAAGGTGTCGTACGAGAGCAAATTCGCTTTCGCCTAGGAGTAAGGAGCAGGGTCGAGGTGCTGTGGGCGTGTTTCTAGACCTGTAAGACGTTCAGCATATTCCGTAGCCAGTAAGTAGAATAATAAAGTATTAGTCGCCCAGTCGGGATCCGGGTGCCGGCGGGCAGAGGAGCTTAGCAATGGCCTGGGCTCTGTGTCTCTGCCTGCCGCAGCCCGAATGTCTCAACACAAAGAGTAGTAGCCAGGTGTGTGAAGTAAACGCGGAGCAGCGCGTGTAGAAATCGTATTTATTGTAGGCAGCATTTTTGGGCGAGTGGCATTCTCTGTGTACATAGGTGCTTCCGTGAGGTAAACCGAGTCCAATTACAAGATCGCACTCCAGCAGGAGGGTTGCTGGAGGGTTGCTGTACAAAGCGGAGAGCGTTTCCGATTTATAGTTGAATTTAGTCGTAAGTGAACTCTCTCTCTCTATCTCTCTGAAGTGTATTAACTTATTTAAAGTTATTTTCTTTAAATTAAACAACACCCATCTCCCCCTAAACAGCGATTTCATTAAAGCTCTTGAACTAAATAACATTACGGTACTGTAGAAGGTGCGAACAGGGAGTTATATGCGAGCCCATATAACCCTAGCGGACGAATAAACACACATGATGCAAAGTGGAAAAATAAAGTAAACTACACGAAACCCGAATCCCGAAATTCCGTGTGGCTAATGCCAGCCAATTCCGTGAAATTCTCAATCTGAGAAGTGCCATTGAGTTGATTAAAAAATGTACAAACAAACCCACAGGAATCAGGAAATCAATCGATCGGTGTACAGCATTGTATTGAAAACGCATAAAGAATGATGTCTTCGCTAGAACTTGCTGCTATTTTCCGTGTTTGTTGTCGCATTTGTTTACTCGTTTGCCCGCCGTTACCTGCTGTTTAGTTGTGCATGTTTTGTTTGCTTCATTGTGTGCGTATCGTTATTGTTTGCCGGATTGTTTCTTTCAGCATCGTGTCGGGTCGGTAGGTGTTCCATGCATTTATTCTCGTGCAGGTATCGGGTTATGTTTGGCCACGCCACACAAAAGATATGGGTATGCGGAGGTATTACGCAAACATCTAATGTGATAAATAAACATTATTGAATTTAAAAAAAATGGAAAAATATTTCAAGAAGGATCCAGAATTATGCCTATGTTTTATATACGAAAGAGTCTACAAAAAATGAAACGAAAAAGCGACCAGAAACTGATACCATAAAAATATTGGCCTTCTACATTGCACCAAAGGACTTTCTGATCTGAAGTTCTGAAGTTGTGCAGTAAAGGATGATCTGTTATGATCGATCCTCTTGTCAAAACGCCTGTTGTTGAAACCAACTGTTTCCTCGACATCGTCGTATCATTTGAGCTGGTTTGGTGAATCGGGCTACATCCTCTACCATTTTTTTGGCAGCCGTTTATAGAAAGTTTTGACAGAAGAATCATTTTCTAGCAACCGTTTGGCGTAAGCGTCAAACCACGCCGTGGTATGTTTGGCGAAAAGGACCAAACTATTGGCACATGGATCCGAACCGAAAGAAACGAACCCCCGTTAGGTGACAGCCCCTGGTGTAGCGCTGAATCGTTGAATGCCGTCGCTTTGTGGCATTCTTCTGTCCACCATTTTGCTCGACAATTTGCGCCGCCATTCCGATAAGGCTATCTTCCGGCACCGATCGTGCTTTGAATGTGCAGTTCGTGCCGACTCCACCCCAGGTCGGTCCCGGTCGTAGAGCCACCCTAGGTGGACCACCTAGACAGCTCCAACCGTTTGTGGACTGCAAACGGCGCTCCAGCACATGCACCTAATTTTCCTGTCAACCGAATTATGATTTATCACCACAAGGAGGGACCGCCTAATAAGTCCGTCTAACGTCGGGCACTAACTGAGACCCGCTCGAATTCTTCCGCAACGGAGATCGGGGGTTCGTGTTGATCGGAGAGTGTCATAAAAATAAAGTGAACGATCTGTTGACACTCGACACCCGCCGCCTGTAATGATGATGTGAGCATTTATTAGCTCGCTCGTGGCTCGGTCGGCTTCAGGCGCCGGAAAAAGAAAAACGGTGCGGCGCGTGAAGTGTTTCTTCTCGCATGCGGAATGCGCCATTTCCTCTCGGAGATCTGGTGCAGAGTTATGCAGCGAAGGCGCGAAGAGGAATTGAATTGCAACAAGCGGCTCTCGGAATTCGCACCTCTCGCCAGGCCGGCCGGCCGGCACACCGGAACGAAAGCAATTGCGCCGCGAGCTGTATCATTAGAGTTGCAAGCGCGCGTGCGCGTGAACAATTAACTCGTTATCGCGATACGCAAGTTCCGGCCTGACTCCGGCCCCCGATGCCCCCTGGCCAAGAGACGAGCGCGACCACAGAAATTATGGAGGAAGCAATCGTCCACCGGCAATTACTTATTCCGGTGACACTGTTGCGTTGTGTTTTTGATTGATTGGTTCGATTGGCTCTTGGCGGGTGGGTGTCCACGGCCACGGAGGGGTGCGTACTTACATTTGCATGCAATTGGCGCAGACCTGGACCGGTGAGAAGTGAGAGCGACTGAAGTGAGAGCCCACAATGTATGAAGCGGTCAGCGGAATTCCCAACTATCCCTCTAGCAACTCCACGTAGTTGGTGGTAAATTTTATAGCAACCCTTAATAAATGTAAATGAGGATCGCGCGGTGGTGCTGGACGGACACCACACAATGAGGTCGGCATTAGGTCGGCGGCTGGCTGGAACCACTCGAGAGCAGTGTGGGTGGCGTCTTTCGGCCGAAAGACCGAGGCCTCAAAAAAGACGGCCTTTCGACTTGGACGGGTCTCACTTGGCTCAAGATTTCCGTTCCGGCCCTCCTCTGAATGGGTGGCCCGCGGTTTTGACAATGCGCCAAATAATGCGCAACTTTTCGCTTCGAGCTGTGGAGGTCCCTCCGGGGACCACAGAGGCTCTAGACCCGGGGAGGGCACACTCCAAAACTCGGACAAGAAAGCAATCGCGCCCGCGTGTGTCTGTGTGGGGTCGGGTTGGTCAATAAAACTTTCGCCCTCTCGGTCTCTCGCCCTCGTTTGTCGTGCCAAACGTTGCGTCATCCCGTATTTAGAGTCCGCTAAATGGGCCGCATTCAGCGCCTGACCGGCCAGCCGGCCGGAGTATGAGCGGAGTTATAAAATCTTTTCCTGATCCTAATCTGCCGCGCCAGTGTACCTTGCCGGTACCGCCATTGACCGGCGCGCCCGGGCGGCCGGCCAGTACGACAATGTTTATTTTTGTCAATCCACCGGCTCGCGATCCATTCATAAACCGGTCCCCGGCCGAGGCCGCGTGAGTTGGGCCGCGTTTCTGATCTGACCTCTCCCGGCTGTAAACATCGGGCATCGGATCAGGAAGAAATGCGTCCAAATTTGCGTTTAGCTCTCAGGGGGAGCGAGAAAGAGCAGAGCGAGCGACCCTATTTGGAGTGCTCCGTGTGCAGTAGTACAGCACCGGCGCAGCTGTTGGGAATGTTACTAAATATAGAAAACATCGCCACTGCTCGGCGGGATCCCCGGTAAGTCGGTGGCCGACTTCGAACGTCTATGCACCAGCCAGAAAGTCGGGAATTAGGGAAGCTGCTGAGTCGGCTGGCCCACAGGTTGTTTTTGGGGTGACATCGGCAATCGGTTGAGACGGAAGTCCCCAACCCGGGCACGAGTGAGACACTAGACCAGACTCGTGAGCTCTGGTCGACTTCTGGCGGTTCGTTGTGGGGTTTCTTTTCAAAATGCGTTGCTAGATGACGACATGGTCCGTTGGTCGCTGCTGCCAGAGTCCAGAGCACAGTAGACTTGTGGCCGAAAGATTCTGCAACTTGAAGTTGCGTATGTTAGGTGTATCGTGTGCCACTAGAACTGGGGACCGTTCTGAGCGCTGATGTAAACATCGGGCCAACGGCGCACATTTGGACTACCGAGACTGGCTGGTCGCGAGATCTTTATGACTTTTCGTGAGGTGTCGATGATTTACGGTTACGACTCACGGGGTGCGTGGGTAAATCGGAGCGGTCTCTGTGTGCGTGTGTTAAGAATGGGTCTTAATTATCTGCTCCCGCTCCGACCTGTGGATTGGGTAACACCACCGGGACCGCTAATGATGGGGTGGACGTGTGGACGCTTCGGCAATCCCTCGGTCTGGTCGGTAAATCGGTGCGCTCGTAAACCTTTCGCCACGTAGGTGGTGTGCCACGCCATTTTGTCGCCATTCGCTCTGTAAATTGGTTTGGTCCACCCAGTGGACAACTCTACGTGGTGCGTCTGCGTTTGCAGATAAATTGGACTTCCGACCTCCCGACGCTCAGGTAGCTCAGATCGCTCCGGCTCCGGATTAAAGAAGGCGCTTGAATACGATTCGTACCTGACGAAGGATAATTCGATGTAATTGGCTGTCTCAAGCCTGTATGGGGTTAACCCATCAACTGCAATCGTCCATAAAACGTCCAAACCCGAAAGCAAGTTCTATTGTTCAGAGGGTCGCAAAATTGGGGGCATCAACCGACGGCCGTCTTGCACTCTTCTGGGATGGTCAAATTAACCGGGATTTACAATCTTCTCGGTGCTTTTTATGGGGTCCAATCCCCAGGTCCTGGGAGTTTCCTCGGGGATCCATAAAATTGAATACTATATTCATCATATGCAAACAGTACTGCAGTTCGGATAGTCTGCCGAAGCCTGAAAGCAGGAGACAGCGCCCCGGTGCCATAAATGTCACGATGAATCAGATCGAACAACGCCCAAAGGTGACGTTGACTTTCGCTAATCGCCCTGCCCGGCCGAGAGCGAAACGTCCGAAAGACCGTGAAGACCCGATCGCCGATCGTAAAGCTTTCTAAGTTATAGGATTTTAAACATTTCAATATACTGTTACATCCTCTATCTCTCTCTCTCGCTCGAATTCTCCGAGAGGTCCTTATCGGGGGTGCTTTCTCTCGACGGGCGGACCCAGTCCCCTGCGTCAGGACGCGCCAGGAGAAAGACAAATGTAAGATGATCATAAAGTTATTCGCGCTGGTGCATTCGCTGGTCCACCGCGAGACCAATTGGTGGATGGGTTTTTAAACGCTCATCTCCACGGCCATCTTTTAATGGGCGCTTACTCACACTGTTAGAGGGCAGGATGTTGTTTTGTGGCCCCTTGTGCCAATAGTTGGTGGTGGTGTGCGCTGTAAAACAACAAAACCGATTCGAATCGGCCCAGAGTTGGCCCCCATCATCGCTCGCTGCCAATTCTTCCGGCCGGACCGGATCCACCCGGGGCCAGCCGGCTGATGGATCATGACGGGGTCCATCAGGTCGTCGTGGGTGTAAAGTTTATATCAGTGTCCCTCATTTGCATACCGCGCGCTGCTCTCTCGCCCGTCGCCCCTCCAGAGGGATGGAATCAATCAAGCTGGGATGCTGTGGTTGCTGGTGGCGGTGTAAGTTTCTGGTGCCGAAACTTTCCAGATCATCATCCAGGGGCTGGGGCGCCCCGACTTGTGGCAGTAAACATATTTACAGTTTTGACGTATCTGGACACACTCTGGCCCTCGGGAGCGAGCGAGAGAGCGTTCTGCTTTTTGGTGCCTCAAATGTTTGCGTAGTGTACGGCGAGTTAAGTGTCACTCTTGGAAAGCTCTCGGGGTGCGTGGTAAGTGATCGAGTTGATTGTCACCCACGCGCGCGCCGATCGTTGTCGATCGAGTAACAATATTTATTTCCGACCAAGAGTCCGCCCCTTCATTCGGTTCGGCGGCTTCCAGTTCTCCGGACATGGAGGAGGTAAGGACAGGTAGCTTGCAGGGTGTGAATGTTTACCATCGCCCCATCGCGTATTCCGAAGCAGAGATTGAAGGCAATGGCTGAATGGTCTGGATCCCCAGCAGCAGCCAGTTGAAGATGGCGTAAGACAAAGAAGAGCAACCCGCAAAGATTATATTCATATTTCCTGATTTACGGGCCCGATTGTGGTGCGTGGAGATTGCGTATCGCTTGACACACACCGAAATGGAACCGTATGGCAGCCGGTGGCGGGCTGTCCGAAAGGCGGCCTACTTAAGAGCTACTAGCGGGGTCGGTCCAGCGCCAGCCCCGACTAATAACATAATTTACACCGATCCGAACCAATAAATTACACCCCCGATCGGGGCTGCTACCGAGCGCGGGAGGCCAGCTCTTCGGCGGAGTCTTCGGCCACGCGGGCTTCAATTGAATTTGTCGCAATCAGCCGAGACCGGCATCTAATCTGGCCGGGAGCCTCTAATAGTACTGAGGGGGAAAGCGTTGGTTCAGCCGTCCAGACATTTCGAAAACCGACCGCATCGGTTGCACTTTCTTTAACTGTTTCAGGGCTGGACGGCAAAAAACAAAACACTCCCCACCCAGGGGACACATGTTGCGCAAGGGTTTGCGCCGAAGAGGAAGAGAGCATTAAGATCGGAAATAAATAAAATAAAGAGCATATAACTCAACATTAATTTACTTTTAAGAAGATTTATTGACCCTATTACGGTGCGGCGCGGACCCTGGATGGGATGGCGTTGGGAGCACGCGCGCACCCCCTTTACGAAGACGGGCCACGGCGGTGTACATTCGATCTGTTCTCTTTTCGAAAACGGTTCACCGAAGAACCGGAGAGACAGAGCGAAATACTGCTGCCCAAAAGTGCCTGCAGCCCCCCATTATGCTGATGTTCTGTCCTCGGTTCGCGTTCTGTGACGCGCCGCTCGACGTACCCCCGGGGGGCTCGAGTCTGCGTTCAGTCCGCGTCCTTTCGGCATTCATTTAATTCGCCACTCGCAGGCTCGCGAAATTCTCCGGTCCGGTGAGGCGCGTGCGCAACTTTGTCCGCCTCGAAAATGTGTAAACAAACAACGGCCGGTTGGGCGGCAGTGCGCTTTCGAGGTAAATTTATATCTGCATCCGGGGCGCTGCACTTACGACGTGGTACGAATTGTGTAAAATGTTTCCAGAAGATTTATGCTCGCCCAAAGTCTGGCCGGTGTCATTGGTGTTAAGCTTGGTGCGGAGAAGTTCTATTAGCGGGAATCTTGGAATGCTAATGTTAATAGAGGTTCACCTCAAGTTCTTACTAAATTGAGTGTTGATCATCGATGTTGAACTTGACGCAGTACGTATGTCCTCATAATTTGGTACTGAACAAGTCACATGCTGCATAGCAGGATATTAATCGTAGTTTCATAAAGTTCATAAAAATAATATGCGTAAAATATAAGGTGACTATGCAGAAGTACTTTAGGTCCTCGAAGAAATTCCGGTAACAAGTCGAAATAAGTATTGCATTGTTATGTTGAATATTAAGGGGTTCCCTTTTTATGTAGTCTTTTTTCTCAAAATTAGTTGACAGAAAAAATGAGAAAGTTATCTAATCGTTATCGAGATTGGTCTAGGTGCGCTGTGCAGAACGTCAGAATGTGTCAGAAAATAGCTCTTCGTAGGTCTTCGTTGGACCAGCTCGATGCGATCTTCTATGAGCTACTAAAACCCGTTGCAACAATTATTAATCGATATGAACCTATCGAACTTTTCTATCGTTTCGTTCAAGTTCAAAGTAATCTCTTAACATTTAACACTAATTTTCATCATTTCATTTGCTGCTTGATGCTGACCTCAGCTACGAAACTGAACCCTCACCATACGGATGAACAGACCCGAACCCAACAATAACTAATAGTTTGGGCCGCCTGTTACAGGTGCCAAGTAAGTTGGGAGGGCCCAAATGGTCGTTGGACTCTGTGCAATTTTCCTGTAATTACAGCATAATGTTTCGTCTCGATCGGGTCCAAGTGAAACCTTCAGCACTCATTAAGTACGGTACACAATGCCAACAGTCGCCGGGGTCGCCCCGAGTCGGGTTGGTTCTTTGCGTGCGCCAGATTGCGAGCTGAGTGGGTCCCCGGAAGCGTCACCACCGAACATCGCGCGCCTCACTCGGTCCCGGCCTCGACTCCGACCGAAGTCGCCGATTCTTCTTCTTGCGCGCCGCAGCAGTTCGTCCAGAATGGGAATGTGTTTAAATAAAAATGACACAAATAAAGGTAACCGGCACGCGCGGGCGCGCGCGCCGAGCCCTGGTCCCCTGGGGCACTTTCTCGTGGATATTATTTTGACAACGCTCCTTGCGTCGGGAGGCGGGGAAGATCCGGCGACGTCCAGTGTGCAGGGGCCCTGGGGTGGACGTCCAGCTGCGGTGGATTATTTATCTTGTGGGGGACTGTTAATTTTAATACGCGCTATGCCTCTTTTCTCCACTGCTGCCGATTTTTTGTCGGCCGATTCCGTTTCTCTGTTTTCCGGTAATTTATAAAGGTTTTTTTTTGTTTCGTTTGCTTGGTTGGGCTCCTCTTGACTGTCCGTTGGTCCGGCCGCTGCGAGTCCGACTTCCTTCTGGCCACGCAAAATGCGATTCCGTTGCCGTCTCGGACAGGCGGATCAATTACCGGTGTGTGCTGGCTGGGGATGCTGGGGATTTTGGTTTCTCAAAACTTCATTCCCGGGTTCGAACGGCGGCGGCTTACTACGGGAAGCGAGGGGGTACCTCTCGATCCGTGGCGATAAAAACAAATGCTTTACAATGTGTTGATGGTGATTTTTTTTTTTTGGCGAACCGGACAGGACGGGCCGGAGAAAACCCCGACCCGGCCCGGCCCTGATCGGTCCGCCGGGGTTTGGCGATAAGGCCGGCCCGATATGACGTCGGAGGCGCCACAGGCCTTCGAGGAGTGCCGAGGGCTGGGCAGTGTGTTTGTTGACATGCCATTTGCCCTCTCTGCCGGTCCCGTAACCGGAAGCGATAAATAAAGTGTTATTACATTCGTTTGATTGGAAGTCCCGCCGTCGCCGAGAGTTGTCCGTTCCCGGGCCGGCAACCGGAGATGGATCGTTTCCATCGGAAGTGTGCCTGTGCTTGGGTGCAGCAGTGCAGTTTGCATCGCCCATCTGAACACACCGGGGGTACTTTCTCCAGGGTAAGTGAAGTGTCGATTTCCGACGCACATTAAAAGCGTGACATGTCCGCCCCGAAAGCTGCATCGTCGTGAAGCTAATGAAGTCTTTAGCTTTCGGCCGGCTGTGGGCTTCCTGTACACACGAGTTCCATGGAAGGTCCACTGGCCCAAGTCTGTCAATTCCTAATAACTAGACACTAGATACGGGGTGTAGTTTTTGGCACCTACTGCCCCTGTTTAGCGTCTTCTGTTGGGTCTCCAAAAAAAAGGTTCAAAATTATGAAACCGGATTGTGTAAACAGAAAGCTCTAGCTGTCAATTTGGTCCTCCTCACTATGCTTTTTTGGCAACTAATACGCCCAATGCCTACGTTTGAAGGCCTTGGGAAAGATCCAGAAGATTGGAAACTGGGTGCCACATGAACTGAACGAAAGACAGCAGGAAAACAAAAAAAATGTGTTTATTTCGAAGTATTTCTAGACATAGTCTTCAGGTTTCTTGTGTTATCCACAAGTACCACTACTTCAAAGCCCCCTGGTGGTGAGAAATGGAACCTTGGACCCAAACCGCTTGCTTAAAAGTGATCCCCTCACGTCACTGTTGGGTCCCTCGCACTGTCCACATTAATCAAATTGGATAGGAATAAAGAAACATCACGGAACATAGCACAGCAAACACGCCAAGTCGCCAAGAACTGGACGACGACCCCCTGACGGGCTGGTTGGATGGTTTCATTCATACTTTGGCCGATCACGGTGGTCCCACCCGGTGGTGGTGGTGGACCTTTGGTCCCAAAGCCTCGGGTGTCGGGCCTTTTGGTGGCGATCGCGCCCCGGTGCAACGGATCCACTTAATACCTGCCAGGCGCAGGTGACACTCGGTCAGCGTGTAACGTGCGACGTTGCGCCTCGCAAAAGCCGGCCGCAGACCTTGGTAATGAATTTGAAGCCAAGGAAGCAGGGCAGCACTTCACCAAGAGCCTCTCAGGCCACTCCAGTGCTGGGGCAGTGTTTGTGGCGTGTGTCGTGTGTTTCGTTGTTTATTTATCGCCCGGGCCCGGGCCGCCGAGCCGGGTACTCTTGGTGGAGGCCCCACTCTCTAGGCCCACGCAGCCGCGGCCACGCGTGGGCGATCCTTGTGATCTTGTGAATGGCACGCGCACAGCCGCCGAAGCCACCAGGCGGCCAGCCACAGCAAAGTAGCGCTACACGATAATGTAATTTATAATATCTCCGTATAACAATTCTACCGCGGACCTTCCGCGGTGGTGCTCTCTCAGGGTCAGGCGTTGGCCACTTGGGTCGGCCTCCCGAGACCTCTCAGCGAGCAGAGAGTTACGCGTTCCGTTAATCGCCTAAGTCCCCGGTGCGGCCCAGCGCGCTGGGAAGGGAGTCCGCTAAGCAGCGGCGCGTCACATCGCGCGCTTTGTCTTTCGTCAAGGTCAACCGGGGAGGACCCCCTACGCAATGGAAATCACAAGCCCCCGCACGGTGCGGGGGGAGTCCGGGTGTGCGCCATCGGTTAGTCACATCAGCCCGTCAGCTCTCGGTCGAGCGCCCACAGCACCAGCAGCTGGCGGTGTCCACATCATCTGCATACACGCTGCGGAGGTTTTGCCAATTCCAGTTTTCATGGCGTCTCTCGGCTCCCCTGGATTAGCTCGGCGCGTGGTGTAGGTGCGGCCGGGAACCGCTCGGTGTGCGTTGGATGGTGGGCTTCCTCCCGAATGTTGTAAGACGTCATATTTGAGTTGCTACAGTTCGCTGGAGTTTGGTGGGAATCATCGACCCCGAAAACGGTAGCCACAGCAGTATCTGGAGCCTAACTCCGGCAGGCGATCGAGTATGGATCTGGGGAATAGGTGGTAGAAGTCAGCTAGTTGTGACGCTGGTGATCTTGAACTGATCGTCCGGAAGGTAAAAGTTGTGGTGGATTGTTAATTAGCTTGTTGTCTTGATGTTTCTTGGAGGGCTGGCAAGACCTAGAGCTGGTTTGGTCGATTCCCGAAATTGCCGTTCACCGCCCGAGAAATTAAGGAACGGTTCAACGGATCCACCGTCACCACCTATTAGCGATTACGCATCGACAAGCCGAAAAAAGACCCCTTTCTCGACATCAGATCGTCACGCCTAACTTTCGGATTGTTTCTGCCGGACCTGGATCACGTGGATAACGTTTTCATCTTGACAATAAATTTAAAATCGTGATCTTTACGACTTGGGACGCCTGCGGACCTTCGCCGTCGCCGTGGCCGACCTCGCCTCGGTTCCTGCGCGTCCGGTTTTGGGTTTCGTTCAACCTGTCACAACATCCTTCCTTCTGCTCGCTGTGCGCACGCGTGTTCGCGCAAATGCTGTTCATTACGCAGCCGGGCCGATAAAAAATGGGACAACCGGGGGAAGACCTCTTCGGGACACGGGGGGGACCCTATGGTATATTGTGTTGGTCTTGAGGCGGCGGATTGCGGCTCGTCATTCTTCGCATCGTGGCGGCGCTCCTCTCGGGGGCTGTCGAATATTTCTCGCAGTGACGCCAATTAGTCAATTTACTGTTAGGTAATTTAAGCATCAGTCCTCGTCGTCGTCGTCGTTGGGCTTTTTGTGCCTCGGTTCGGTTCCGGGCCCTCCACTCCAGCCGCGCGTCCGGCGATCGGTTGATTATTGTAAATATTTCTTGCCAATTTCTCGGCTGGGACTTTCAATCCCCGGCCAACCAGGTGAGCCCTGTGAGACGGAACCGAAAGTTCCTGCCTGCCGAATGACATACGCGAACTTCGATCTTTTGGCACTCGAACGGGCGGGGGTTCCTCCCCCAATCCCCGGGATTCGCGTTGCCTTTCCCTGCCGGTTCGTGTATCGGTGTCGTTTAGGGCGATCGTCCGGTGCCGTCGCGATGGTTCCGCGTTGTGTTGTCATTAACGAAGAGGAATTATTCACGGAATGGGGGACAATGGTTATAAAGATAAGATACTGCGGTTGTGTGGCTGTGTGTGTGTGTGTGTAACCTTCTTTTCTTTCACCTCGCTCACGGGGCCGAGACACCGAGTCCCGTTCGATTCGAAACTCCGTTTGCCTTTTTCTCGTTGGGTGCGCGCGACGATGTCTTCCCCAATCATCTGTGTGCCGAACATCGCGGGATGTTAATCAACAGATTACGCGAGCTGATTTAAAACGGGTTTGGCGGGGGGGGATTCGGTTAACGTGAATTTATCGGCCGCCTGTGATAAGCCGAGGGTGCGCGCACTTGGCTTGGCGGCCGCAGCTATCGGCTGCGCGACCATCTACCATCCCGTTAACAGCGCGTTTTAGATAAGCGTCTGAGCACCCTCCCCGGTGCACGATTGTTAATTATCCTGTTCGGCTCTGCTCTCGACACACAGCCCGCAAGGGTCTGGCCTTTGGGCGGCCACCGATTAATGTGACGGTGGCCGCTGAAAGTCCTCGGCGACTGTTGTCACCTACTGGTTTCGGGGCGGTTCCAGATTTCGGGAGTTCATTCTTTAAAATTGATCTAAGCTCTTGAGCAGATACCTTCCATAAGACTTTACGTGGTACCTTCGGTAGCTATTTCTTACATCTTCTGTAAATTTGGAAATTACACTACTCAATTCGAGTAGATTAGGGCAGTTCTGCCTGATGCCAACCAAGTGAAACCCCAATTGGGATTAGTGTGAATTTTTATAGTAGCAAACAATGATGGCTTTGATGGCTTAAATTGAATGAAGAATTAAATAAAAATTCTTTTGTCGTCTCTTTAGTCTCTCTTTGGTCCAGAATTAGAGTTTGAAGTCAAAAATGGGGTCTAATATATAAGGTTGGCTAAAAAGAAATCGACGTTTTTTGGGTGATGTTCAGAACTATATTTAACAGGTTTCCAATGGTCCGATTTGCGTCAAATATGCACCATTTTGTTGGAAAATTAGTTGTCTTTTCAAAGGTAGGCTTATAATGTCTCTCTTGTAAAAGGATTAGACGTTATTGGTGAAAAACTCGAGAAATCCATTTTCATAATCCTTTTTTGATCTCAGTTTTTCATCACTCAGGAAATTTTGTAATGCGCGAAAAAGGTGTCAATTGCTTAGTGCAAGGTCTGGACTATACGGTGGATGCATTAAAACTTTCCAACCAAACTCCTGGACTTTCTGGCGGGCCAGCAAAGACGTGCGTAACATTTCGTTGTCCTGTTGGAACACAAAACCTCTTCTGTTGGCCGATTCTGGCCGTTTCTCGTCAATTGCTAGCTTCGAACGGTACAGTAATTGACGGTAGCAATCTGAATTTAGTATTAAGCCACACGGAAGCTGCTCATGATAAACAATTCCCTTCAAGTTCCACCATATACCCCGTAGAACCTTCCTAGCCGTTATTCCTGGTTTGGCCACCGGTTAATCTGCTTTACCACCCTTAGACCACGATTATTTTTACACAGTATTGTCGTATGTATGCCATACCTCATCTCCAGTATCAATCATTTAAAGAAATGGGTCGATTTTGTTCCGTTTGGCCAAAACATCGCAGATGGCAAGTCGAGCCATCATGTTTTTTGGTGTAAATAGGGTGGGGCCCAAACATCGAGCTTCTTTGTGAATCCAGCTTTGCGCCAAAGACTTTAAGCTGTTCGATGATTAATCTTTAGCTCCTGGCCGATGCTCTGATTACTAAAATGCCGATCTACTTTGATTATTTCTGTGACTATATCGACATTTTCGATGACGTGTCTGTCTAGGCTTTAACATAAAAAATAACTGAAACGTGTCAACGAAACCAAAATTTGATCCAACCAGCTGTTAGAGTATCGGCACCATGAACACCATGCGAAATTTCAGCGGCCTAGCTTGAATTTTCACCTTTATCGGACAAAAACTGTAAAATATACCGAATTTTCTCCGCGTTGACCTCCATTGTTAACACCCTGTAACTCACAAACGAATAGAACAAACAAAAGACAATGAAGGCATTTTTTGAAGTGTAAAGAATCAGCTTTAATACGAGCCTAAACTCGAAACTGTACGATCGATACTTTACGAGATATCGATCACTAAAGGCATCTATCGTGAAAAACGTCGATTTTTTTTAGCCAACCTGATATTTTTAAGATTACTTTGACAGATTTTCCGTCCTAAACTGATTGTTGATCGTGCCACGATGTAGTGCTTTTTTTAATCTTAGAATTACGGAACGGGATGTATTTATTAAATTTACTTAATAGTTAACTTAATCTAACTTAACAAGATTAGCCCCCAAAAATGTGGCATTTCCTTCACTACAGGATATGCCGGTATAGCTCGGCTAGACGAAGTAGTAGAGGATGTTTTCAGTGTGATTTCGTCGAATGTCGAATCAATTTGCTCATCCTTAGAATGCTTCCATTCGATGGCATCTCCTTAGGTGGCTCTCCAAGAAGCCGTGTCGGTTCGATCGGTTCTCGGCGCCATCAACAGTCTCTGCGCTTCAGTCGTTTCAGAATGAAAGTGCGATCAAAAGCGATTAGAAGACCGTTTAGGATAATTACATACCCCACATGCTCCATCGTTGGGGGTTACCAGCACCAGATCAAAAGATGGTGACGTCTGACGCCCGCTTGTTCCCCAATCAGAGTCCTAATAGGTACCCCGAGTGGTCCCTAATGGATCTTCTATGTACAACCGATGGGCAAAGGGGGTCATTCACTGCCTGACGGAGGTCAAACAGTAGACAGAGTGTCGAAGAGTGTCAATCGAACCTGCTGCTGATCGAAGGCCGTCAAAACAGAGGCTCTCTGCGTCCGCCCTACGGACCCCCGAGAACGTTGTCGGGTCCTGAAGCCTTCTGAGCGCACCGCTAATCGATTTATCATGCGTCAACCCAGGGCGACCCAGGCGAGAGGTAGAATGTGAAAATGATCGATAACCATTATCACCCTAATTAATAACACCTAATTAACATAAACAAGATTGGGTGCTGCGACGTGTCCGCCCCGTTGGTGCCTGCTTCCGTGTGGCTACCTTCGACTCGACTTACAAAGTTGCGTTATTTTGGAGCTTTCGTTATTCTTTGATTTCTGGAACCAGCGTGCCCCCAGAAGAAAGGCCGGCAAGTGAACTCTGGTGTACCAGGGCCACAGCCCTAACCATCGGTCGTGTCGGCGATGCGATGGAAAGTGTTAAATGCTTCCTGCGTCACACGCGGTCCTCGCTAGCACCTCGAATGACACTCTGTTACGAGTGACACCGCTGCCTGCCTAATTACATTGCGCGGTGACACGGCACGTGCCTACGTGGTGAGCTCCACCAGGCACCCGGTAATCACTATTCAGCCGAGAGTGATTAGAGGGCAATCGGTGATGATCGGTGATCATGAGCTAGGACGATGAACAGATTTTATTGCAGCGCAGACCCAGGGTTAGGCTTCAAGCCTTAAGCTATCCGAGGAGTCCGCGGAAGACAGGGCAAACGATTTGACAGAACACGAGACTCTCGGACTACGACTGGATGCCCACCCCAAATCTGCTTTCCCCGATCGACGATCGACGATCGCGAGCGACGAGAGAAAAAAAGGCCACATCCTGCCCGAAGTGTCATAAATCAGTGGTAATCGACTTAACGATCTTTCACTCAACTCTTCCACACTCCGGTGGTCCAACGTGGCCACCACCACCTCTCGGCCAAGTATGTCGCTTTTTACGCGTTGTGCTGCGCTCCTTGCCGCGTGCCTTTTCAATTACCACCCTGCACACGGCCAAGAGTGAAGCCGAGATGGTGACGAAGATGCTCATCGAGACGCCCGATGCCTGACGCCCGACGCCTTTCTGCACGCCGATGTCTCTGCTGGCACGTGCTGCCGGTGGACAAATCTATTAGTGGCGTGTTTTGCATTAAATCATAATTATTGGCTCGCCGGCCATTGGTAGCGAATAGATAAACGCGCACCCGAGCGCCACCTGCCAGGCGTCAGGGGCTGTCACTGCGGGCGAGTTCCTGTTTCCTGCGCGGCCCTCTGACGGCCGCCGCTCTGTTCAGGTAATAACTCGGAACGACCGGGCGAGAGAGAGACTCGTTCGGCCGTTGCGCTAATCCTGTGGTAATAAAATGAAAATAAAAGTCTACCGACCAACGTGATCGTTAGCTGTGTCTGGTGCGAAGCGAGCGCTGCAGGGCGGTGACAGAGGACTCCGGCACTGGCGGAGTTTATGACAGAGAAGGGGTCCGACTCCTCGGAGGCAATAAAATGTATGTTATGACTTTATCTATAATTGGCTAATGATGACATTTGCGGTAGTTGCGGTAGTTTTGCTTATTGTTGTCGGCGCGTGCAGGATCAAGTTACGAGGATCGGGACACTGCATTGCGGAGGACGCTCCGTACTCTCGATCTGAAAGCCTAGATCAAGACATCCCGGAGCTAGGCGGCAACAATGGCCGCGTTGATCGCTCTGCAACGTGGACTTTAATGACCGACCGATCTCCGTCGGCTGGTGGTGATGAAAGGTGCACTTGGCGCTACCTCATCGCACTACTGGCCTCAAGTACTGCCAATTCATCATTCGGGGCCCCGTTTGGACCAGTTTGGACCCGGGGGGAGCGCCTGGATGGGCGCGCACCGGTAAAACACCTTTCTTCGTTAACTCGAGTCCTTGCGGGCCGTGGCCGAGATGATTAATATCCCATGTCCCGGTGCCAAAACCACCCCACCCGCGTGTGTGTGTGTGTGTGCTCATCCACCACGCTGACTCCCTCGCCACTTAGCGCTTCACACAGCCCGAGGTGCCCCGCCGGTGGAACAGGTTATGGGTCTTACCCAACCGCCCGGCAGCAGAACGCAAATCTGTGCGCTCTGTACGTGTGTGTGTGCACGTTGGCCAACACAAGAAAGCGCCAAATCACCCCCAACACACACATGCGCCGTCCCTCATGTGAGAGGTAAAAGTTGAAGCTATCACTTTGTGCCGGGGTCTCTCTCTCTCTTCCCGGCCCAAAAAAATCCGGGCCTGGCCGATTGCCCGGAGGTCCTCCGGAGCAAGGGGTCCGGGTGGCGGGGGGAAGAAACAGATTAAGAAAGTGATGAAATATGACAGGCTCCTTTTATCGAAGTCCCTTCCAGGCAGCAACAGGTGATCGCGCGGTAACGGCCGGTGTCCCCGTTAATCAGCGAACGGTGTAGAGGAATTTTTCAATTTACGCCCCTGGGGTCATTACCGGGGGGCGGACCGGGAGGGGGGGCCCAAGAGCGGCCACCACCACCCCGCCCAATCCACACACCCCCTATTGGGCCGGGTAGGCAAATGAGGCAATAATTAGTCAGAAATTGAAGTCCGTCCCATCCGCTTCGCTGGTTCGCGCGGGGCATTCCGCCGACAGAGGTCCGCGCGAGAGTGTAGGCTAATTATCAAATAACAAACATTCCCCCGAGAGACCCGGGCCAGGCTTCTGCGAGGTGTGGACTCGTCACGGATCGCAGAGAGGTGGACGAGGTCTATCCATCGCTATCCCAGTTTTGCGCTTGCCGTCGGACTTACGGGGCACTCAGATTTCGTTTAGGGTCCGCGTAGTTCCGCGATGTACAGGGCTAGGACACACGCAGTCACACACACACATGGGAGCAGTTTGTCATAATTATAAACAAATCAACCACGTTTCTACACCTCCGGTAAAGAAATGGCAACAAATGCGAAGATGCGGAGAGCTGGAAGACCTTCCGAGGTGTTCCGATTTCGAATGTGGTTAGGTGCAAAATGTCTCAGCGTGTTTAAGTTGTAGGGGCGACTAATCTTCAAATGATACCATGCTCTGTACATTTTGCACAGAAGGCATCCAGATAAAGTGAATTTTTAAATTTATGTATCTAAACTGTAACAGGCAACGATCAAGTTTGAAGTCATTGGGGGTCACCAGCTAAGCCTGTGGAATCACCTAGAGCAATGTTTGTCCAATTTTGTGATAGGTTCGTCAAGAAGCCGCCATAAGTTTTGTGTTTCCAATAGGATATGTCTTGGGCAGAATCATTTGAAATTTTGATTTTAAAACCTACGTGAAGATTTAACGCCTCCTGGCAAGAATCAGTCTCCAAAACAGCTCCCATTTTGACAGAAACATTAGACATAAACCAGACTAGGGAAGTCGAATGAATACCACATTTTTATTAACATATTTTTACATATTATATTTTTTCCTGGCAACGTCTTGGTACTTTCTTTACAGACTTTATGTATTGCTAAATTTGGGTATTTTCTAGACCATATTTTTAATGGTAATTTTTAAACTAATAGTTCATTCCAGGTGGTGCAATCTGTGTAAAGGCAAAAATGTGTCTCCTTAACTCCGAGTCGTGCATTTCAGCCCTTTTGGCCGTCTGTCTGTGAGAGGGCGACTTGCTTTGGCTGCTGCTAAATTCTCCAGATTGTGAAAGAAATCAGGACGCCTACCAAAACACGATAGCCGCAACCTGTTTCAAGTGGAGAAAATGACGGTCCGGGGGAATAGTTTTCGGATGATGTCCATTGAATTAAATTTTTTTTTTTGCTTCCGTTCTAGTAAATCGTTCGGTGCATTGTAATCTCTGTTGCTGTTATAGAACTTTAGAACTGTATTACATGTCTAAAGCAAATAAATATGTAAATTTATACCTTGTACTGAAACAACTATCGGTTTAGTGTGTCTTAACGCGTTGAATAGCAATTGCGTTTGTAAGACCTTGTATAACAAATGTTGATCTTCAATTTTATCATATTTTCCCGTTTGAACTTGCAATAACACATAGTAAGTTCCAAAAATCAATCTTGATCTTATCTTCCGGGGAACATAAATATCCACGAAGTAAGTAAGGTGGACCTACTGAAGCCCTACATTTATTTTAAACTTACTCTAATCATAAAATATAATCATTTCACATCAAATACATTATTCTCGGCAATGAATAGAGTAGAATAATTGTTATTTTATTATGTAAATCACGGTACAAACAAATAAAATACTACTACCAATACTACGACTACTACTCAGCTACGCGCCAGAAGCAGAATTTGACCCAAGCAGGGTTTGACCTACGGGACATGTGATATGCTTTTGACCACTTTCTACAACAAATATTAGGTGTTGAAGATATTCCACACTTTGGAACCCAGGACGTTGGACCAACCATCGCCCAACCTGTTACCCTTCGCTCGGTGATCCTGGTCCTGGACGTTTTCTAATTACTCTCGGCCAGCTGGTCCAGCCAGCGCGGCAGCTGTGGGCACCACCACCTTTTGGGCAGCACCGCGTTTTAGTGTCGACTCTCGCTAATGACGACCCGCACCGGTCTAGAGAGAGGGGCATGATCATCGAAAGGGGGGGTGTGTGTTGAGGCGGAACAAACATCAACTCACACCGGCACTTACGAGCGAGCGAGGCAGGCACCAGGCACTTGGGGTGGTGAGGTGATAATGACGATCCCGAGTGCACTGCTGAAGACCTTCGCTCGGCGGAGGCGCCTCCTTCGCGGAGCGAAGATCCATCGTGACGCGGAGTTTTCTCCGTAGGCGGTGTGTGTGTGTGGAACGTGCCACCGTGCCGCTACCGGTCCGGCTCCGGTCCGATTTCCCTACCCCGCCCGTTATGGCGGGTCTCCGCCTCCGTCTGGCGCCTGATTCTTCGAAGGCGGCGGCCTGATCGACATTAGCAACAACCTTGCCCTAGGTGGCGGCTGCGGCCACTAGCGGCCGATCGATGGAAAGCCCATAAACATTCTTCACTCACCGAGAGGGCGAACGGGGGGCTGCTCCGCTGCCAACGCCCCCCAGGCGCTGCGTCTGGGCGCGGTGGCGATGGCAGCAAAATTATGTCAGATCGATGATAGATTTATTACGTAATAAAGTCGGACATAATCGTTTAACGTGACGCGGGCGCGTGCTGAGGGAGTGAAAACGGGGAGGCGGGAGGCGTGCGGTGGGTGGCGGTTGAGTGATGGAGAGAAATTATGCTTTATGCGCAGGCGCCCGTGGGGCCGCCGTTCTTTGCTCTCGTTGGTTCCCCTTTTGCTCGCTCCATTTCGTGGTGCCCTTGGCTAGGATGTCTGGTCGGAGTGTGGGCCTCCCTATGCAATCCGACCGCATAAACCGCGTGTGACACGTGTGGTAAGTAAGTTGAGCATGATCGATTGTCGCAGAGCTTGGTCTCGGAAAATGGGCACTCCGCGGGACCTGTCGGAAGGTGTTGCCGCGCGATCGGCATTTGGTGAAGGTTAGGCACACATCTGGAGTCTGGCCGCGGCGAGGTTCCAGTTAAAACGTTACAAAGTGTGCCTCAGTCAATTGCGTTGCTCGGCCAGAAGTGAACCATATGGGCCACTTATGGGCTAGGGCCACACCTCTCGGCGGAGAATGAAGCACTTTTCACGACGGCGGCACGGCTTCTTGAGCCATCGGTGGCCTTCGACTGGTGGTTCTGGCCGGGCCTGAGAAGTCTGTGTGGCCACACAGACCACACAGATGCGTGGCGCGTGTAACTGATCAGCTTTGGGCCACTCGCCTCGGGTCCGCCTGTCGTGGTCAATTAGGCCCGTAGTGTTAGGCTTTTTTGATCGACTCCAGCCTTCCAGCAAGTCATCGGATCCCTGCGTGTGTGTTCTGGAGCGACAGGCGCGAACCGGGCTAATCGACGCTTGCAACACGCTGATACGCAGGCTGAACGTGCCAATGCTTTTAGCTGCTGTTAGTCAACTCTAGTGCGCACCACGCACGCAGATGGTCTTCCCCGCGGCATCATCTGCCGAGGAGGTTTATTATTTTCGGTCACTCACGTACGCGCGGCTTCTTCTCCGGGGCGCTTACCGGTTCGCGGCCGTCTCTCGCGGAGCCACACCGAGGTTGGTTAGAAACGTGAGCATTTTCGAAACGTGACCCAAAGAGCCGCCAGCAGCCACCCGGCAGGGTAGTGATTTCATTTCGCCCATTTCGCCTTGGAATTGTAGCACGCGGCTCTCTTGGCCGGGATTACAACACCGTCAAGCGGGCGGGCGGGCGGTCGAGATGAAACTACGGACGATGAATAATAAGTGTGCGAAGGGGGTACCCTTTTGGGGCCAAATGTCGGTCAGAATTCCATTGTTGCCACATACCGTCGTCACCTACTCGGGCGATATTCCTTTTTATCAACTGCCGTGTCTTTTTGTTAGTGTGCTTGTTAGGTTGGGCTGCTAGTGTTTAAATGTGTCCTTGTTGAAGTGTAACATGGTTGTCCTTTTTCTTGAAAAGAGAAGTAGAGTCATTAAATCACTTTCACTTATTTCTTTCTACTTCTCCCGTTATCTTTTATTTTTTCTTCACCTCTTCTCTGTCTAATTTTTTCGTTTTAATTTTATTCATATTCATATAAACCAAGTAACCAGACTTCTCAATTGAAATTGAAACGTTGCCCTCAAAGTGAACACAGGAGTCATAGGAGACTACTAACGACTAAATGTGGCGCTCATTCGACTTCTCCAATTGAATGTATGGCCTAAACTTATGTCATAATGAAAGCTGTTAGGACGCTTCCTTTGAACAATCCAAGCACGGTGTCGCTGATAGCCAGTAGTAGAGAAAAGTAGTTGTTGTAGTAGAAGTAAATTAATGCAAAAATCTTTGATCTTAACATGATACTCATCGTAGCGTTACAATTATTTTTTTAATGAGTCTAAGCAAGGCTTCTCTTTCTTATTTAAGAAAACATCCCATAAATTAGCAGTGATTTGAAACGTGATTGCTTCTTTTAAAAGCCCCAAAAAAGCCAGTTTGCCTCAAAAAAAGACTTTGCAGAAAAACCTTGCACATCCTACTTTTGTTCAACCAAACCGAATCTTTCTTATTACTAAGTCCTAACGTAAACTTAATTCTTAAACTATTTCTGTTCAACGACTAACGGGTATTCAAGTCATAGAAAATGCTGATCCTGATACAATAACCTGATACGGTACAATACAATAACTGATCCTGATAAAGCAAATTTAACAAAACAAAGAAATTTAAAAAAGCCCTAAAAGGCTAAAAGAATGTTAAGAAACATCTGATTACTTTCTGTAAACATATTTGATTGTATTTATTTACTTTAGACCTTCACTGTGTCCTATGAAGCATTCTTGCTTCTTTCTATTTCCCACCATTCGTCTACATCATTTCCTAGTGTTTTCACAACTTTACTTGTTCGCTTTGTGTGCACTTTCTCTCTCATTTACTCTCGTTTGTGTCTTGTTTGTTAACTACTGCACAGTTTCCTTTTCTTTCTTACCATCTATCATCGAAAATTGCGCCCGTGAGACATTAGTTTCAATCAGCAAACGAAAGCCAGTAAAATGCGCATTTGATTGAAGGCGGGGGTACTTGATGAACTCTCCCTGCCGGCCCGTAGGTGACGATGGCCGTTTAAAGTGAGAGGCCAACCTAGGCTTGTGACGAATTTGGGCGAAATGGATGAAAAATGGAGCATCTTCAATCAAATTCTCGCGCGCCCAATCGATTCTATCGCGCGCTACCTTCGAGCCGCTCGTCGAAGGTGTTGATGATTGTTGGTCCGGCGGGTGGGTCCTTTCCGAGGGTCTAATTTCGTTTGAGGCCCGTGTCGCCCGGGGTCGCCCGCACCGGAATTTATCGCCGGACCATTAATCAGCAGCGCGGGGGTATAATGGAGCCATCGGAGTACCCACGGGGGTACCAACTCGGGCTACTCCATCGCTCTCGGGGCGTGTTTCGTCAGTCTCAGAGGCTCATCTGTAACGGTCCGGTTTCACTTTTTCCCATGGCCGCCGTGTTGGCGCGGGTCCAGTTGACAGCCGGGTATGTGACGTCACAGTGTTCCACACACACACACACACACGAGTTCGCAAAATGCGGTCCAACTGTCGTCGTCGATCGAGCGACGACCAACGCACAACACTTCTCGGACCTCGGCGACGCGCGGACCAGCATCACGGGCGGCCGACTGGCTTCTCTGATGGTGGTGGGGGCCTGCTAATTTAACAACCTTCCAAATAAGGATCCACATGTTTGAATACAGGCGCGTTATTACGTCACCTGCATCCTGTAAGGTCCGGGTCGCGCCGCTCTCGGCATATTTCGGATGTAAACGGACCGATGGCGTCGCCGGTGCAGCGCAGAAATGGTTCGGAATTAGATTAAATTAATGTTCAAATATCAGATGGTTCTGCGCGTTCTGTGTTTTTTTTCCTTCTCTCTTCTGTCCGCTTAGGTCGCGCTGCCGTAGCGCTTCGCGTTGTTGCGCGCCGCGAGTCGTGCGAAGCGAAATCCGCTGAAGCGCCACGGACGGCTCGCGAACGAGAGAGAGAGAGAGAGAGAGAGAGCGAGAAGCCGAAACGAAGGGAGGTGGATGAGAGAGAGAGACCGGGGTGATCGGGGTGCGCACACACGACGATCGGTCCACCCGGGGAAACGTCAGCGAGCTACCACCACGGGAGCTGACTCTGTCTCGGGCGAAGAAATCCACGTCCCCACGTCCAGCCAGCCAGCGGGCGGCGAATTCGCGCAGCAGCCGTTATCGAGCTCTAGCCGCCGGATGCCTCGGGACAGATATTTGGGTCTCCCTTCGCCCTTCACTTCCTGGCACGGCCCGGCGTGAAAGGGAAAGGAGCCGCTCCGACTGCTTAGTATGCACGGAAGCACTGTCGCCAGCCAGCGCCGACGCGTCCTATTTCCTACTTTTGTGTCCTACTGTTGGGTCACAGGTTGTCCGGAGGTACACCGGCCTGGAGTTGGTTGGTCCGACTCGGCGCTTCCCAGGCGGTGTTTTTAAACCGCCCGAGGCTGCGCTGTGACACTCGCAGCCGAAGGTCTATAAGTTCCAAAGGGTCGTCGTCAGCAGGACTGGGCAGACGGCCACTTACCGACGGGTTCCGTATTCCGGCACACATTTCTTCCAATGTTGGCTGAGTTGGAGTTCTGTTACATACTTTCCTCCGCCCCATAACCGCCAGTTCGTTGGCCTTTCTCGGCCACGGTTCATTGAGCTGCCTTCGTGTGGGGAAGAGATCGTTCACACACCTCGATCGCATCGGGGGCCGTTGCATTGCCGGTTCACTCAACCAGATCCGGCCGATAGTCATCGAATTTCAAGCCATCGAAAAATTTCGTGCACTCTCCCGGGCAGTCAAAGGCGCTCCGTCCAGGATACCGCCCGGCCGCCAGGGCCAGGTCCCGGCGATGATGGGCATATCGATTATTGATCCTGTCAGTCAGAGCCACAGCCACGGCACAAGCCTTGGCACCCGGACGATCGTCTCGCCGCGGTTCGTTTTGATCCGTTCCGCCCGATAGTTATCGCCTATCGCGTCGAACGGTGGGGGATTATTCAGCTGCTTTGCGTCTTTGTGGGCGGGGGGTGCTGTGCCCCTTTGATATCCTGCGGCCAGGGAGTGCGCTTGACAGGCTTGCGATATGGTTAATGCAGTGCAGTGTGGTGCAGTCCGGCCGCGCCTTACAGGTGCCGAAAATGATTGACAACCGATTTTGCGATCGATGATTTACAAGCTCTGCCTTGCCTGCCCGAGGGGACGGGGCTGGATCGAGAAAATTCCGCTTTGTGGGCGGAAATTAAGAGAAAAATAGGTTTTGGTGACCAAATTCTTTCAATTCTTCAATTCAAGCTCGGTCTCGGAATTTGGTATGCTATGCTGGGGGCGATGATTAGGTTGTGGAATGTTACTGTGTATTTTAGTTGAAAAAAAAATACCATAGAGCCAAGAAAGTCCCAACTAATGATCATTCAGAGACACGGAGAATGGTCAGCACAATACTGTCTTTCGATGTGGCAAACGAATCAACTGGAGAATAATTCATCAACTTCGCTCGGCAAACATCATTTTGTGATTTCGCTTTTGCGCCATTTAAGGTCCATAAAAGGTCCATTGTAGTACTTGAACGGTATACATGGTCATCCATGTCGTAATTAAAAAAAAAATCTTAAAAAACACATGAAAGATTAAATTGTTTTTTCGGGACCTACGGCAACAGTCGATTCTGATAATCTAATTTTCAATGACTTTTTTGTACATTTCGGGTGTTATCTCGGCCATAACTTGGTGAATGTTATTTTCAAATGCTCCAAAGATGCCGGCAAAGTCTTGTCGGCATCAATACGATCTTTTTCGTAGCGCTATTTAAAAAATCTGTTATTCCTCTGGCGATATTGCTCGGAGTGACGATAGTGGTCCCTCCCTGGCCAGCTCATAATACGCCACTTATAGCCTCCTTCTGAATATCTGTTATTAGTGAAACATTTGTGGAACAGACATCAAATTGTTGCAACTCTCATCCCGTGATGATTCCGTGTGTTGGTCCCGGAAAATACTGATCGCTCTGTTATGGTGACGAAGGTGTGAAATAGTGAAGCTGTTGGTCCACGATGGTCCAACTCGAGATTTGGTCCAAATTCGGGTTAGGATCATTTCGTAGCCTATTCGAATGCATCGTGGTTGTCCGTCGATCGCTCTCTCGACTATCGCCAATATTGGCACATCCTATTGGCCTAGACGTTGTGCTGGGTACCGCTGTCCGATTCCATCGTTCCAAGTGGATCCTGGTTTGACTAGATCTCGTCAACACTTGACGTGCGCTCGCTGGCCGACGCACTCGACAGGTCCACGCCCGACGACACCATTCTTTTGGTCGTTCTGCTTCGGTCTCCCACACGCGCTCCCCGCATCTTCTGCCACACAGCACCGCCGTGGGCCGTGCGCTGAGCTAACCAACTTCAGACACGATAATTAGACTCCTAAATCTTTACAACTTGACAACGGTGCGACGTGATATCGTGTGGCTCGATGTGGCTGCCCGGGATGCTGTTTCGTCGTCGTCGTCCGTGTTGGTCCCGCGGTGCACATTGCAAGGAATCCCCATTCTGGAGCGTGGAACCTTCTCGCAGCGGTGCGTCGTCCTGCGTCCTGCTGTCGCAGCCGCAGACAAGTGAAATATTTTTCAAATGCTATTTAAAATTCTCCTCCTCATTAGAGCGACAGAGAGAGAGCGGCAGAGAGAGCGAGGGAGACTGCGCGTGATCTGGAGTCGTTCGCAGAATCACAGTCGTCCGCGCCCGGATCGCGTCCGACCTGTCGATCACGCCGATCAATTGTCGGTCGAGCATGTTTCGCGCACTCGCGGCACGGTAGCACTACTTCCCCGCACTCCCTCTCTCAGCCACTACCCCTCCCCCCGTTCGATCGGTACGTGATCGGTGGCGACAATCTCCTCCCTCTGTGTTCTGTGTTTGAAGGCGTAATGGCGATGCTTCGTGTGGAATTACCATTTCGATGATATAAATAAACCTTGGTCTGTAAGTCTCGGTTTTTCTTTCCCTTGCTCGCCGCGTGCTCTGGAATTGGAGCTATATTCCACGCCCGGAACGATACGCCACCGGGCCGGTCCGGGATGCAGTGGGATGCATCAGAGCCCCAGAGCATGAGAAGTGTGTACGACGAAGACGTCGCTCTGCCCGTCGGTGCCCGTCGAATCCGATCGATCGATCGTTCGACGTCCTCCGTTCGGACGGTGTGAGATACGTGAAGGGCTGTCGTTGCCGCTGTTTTTTTTCGCATGTGTGTGCTCGTTATCGCTCCTGGAGACGGAGCGCTCCAGCACACATTATGCTGCGTGCTCTCTGCTGCGTAGCGAACGCTGCATTCCGGTGGCACGTTTTTGTGTGGCCGTGGCATTGGCGAGGTATTTCTCACTGCCGCGGCAGCGACATCTTCTTTTCTGCCGGGCCCAGGGCTGGATTGCGCTGCGTATGCTGGAATCGTCGTCTGACGACGGCGCTGTGATTCGAGGCGGGCGAGTAATCGAGATCAGTTCGGGGCTCGAACGCGAAGGATACATTCTAACGCGGCACACTGGCGCGTGTTGATGCTTTTCTTGTTGCCCTTCGCCCGAGAGAAAAGCCCTACGCGCAGGCAGGCTATTAAACCGCGGGCATTAACATAGTTTTTGAAATCTTTTTCGTCATGTTTAATGACTTTTATTGGTTTGCTTTTTTTTGCTCTTCAACTATGGTTTGTTTTTCTTCTTCAACTGCTTTTTTACACTCTTTTCAATACTCTCTTCTGTTTCGTCTATACTTGCGATGCTTTCGCCATCTGCTCGAACATGAAGATTGTTGTTATTAACTATGGTGTTGAGATTTATATTTATCTTTTTATATTTTGTTATTTTGTTCGTTTCATTGCTCATTGTTTTAGCTTCTTAACTGTTTGCTTCCACTTTCTTTCCATCAATTGAAACACTTTTCATTCTTGTTTTGTATTCTTTTTCCCTTCCTTTATCTAGTCTATCATTTCGATCTTTTCGGGCACTTTGCTCATATGCAGAGTTTGCGGTTTGCACTTTGCGTGATTTAGAATCTGGTTCTTTATTTTTCCTCTTCTATATCCTCTTCACTGTGTGGCCTGTAAAGCAAAGTAAAGTCTTGAACCCATTCGGCAGATTCATTCCAACAATCACTTAGAAATTGTGTAGCAGCGGCCTGTGCCATCGTTGGCCTGTTGTTGTTGCTCGTATCGGTTGGTTGCGGGCCAAATCGTTACCATTCCAGGTCTCGATTGCGCATTCCATTGGCGCACACCGTAAGCGTAGCGAACAGCAAGGAGAGTGAGCGGGTCTTCGGGCGAGTGACGAGTCGCGCGCTCGGTTAGTGTAACTTATCAACGTCAACCGGCTGATCGTCGTCCTGCGTTCACAGTCCACGGAGCGGCCCGGCAAAAAATGCGCGCCCCGAAATCTCGGCGGCGGCGAGTTGCGCGATTTTACGCGCGTATCCCCATTTTTGGGAACCGGCACGCGGAATTGGGGGCACTCCGATGAAGCCTCGCGCACTGTCCAGTGTCCCGAGTCCCGAGTCCTGAGGGATTTTGCGGTGGAGCTGGCCAATACGTCACTACGGGCGGCAAGGACCGGCCGGGACCGGCTTTGGCCGTCGCGGCGAACGGGCCACAAGTGGCGAAGATTTATGGGAACGATTTAGAAATGCGGTTGATTTGAAATTCAGATTCACTGCGCCGCGCGCGCGTTACACCGCGCGGATTCGCGGAAAAACGCCCCAAAAGCACGCTTCGAGTCCGGGCGGAGGGACGTCCGCGCTTTTCCAGCGTGGCTGGACTGGAATCGCGCACGCGATTTATGTGCCGGTGCCGATTTATTCCGCAAACGGGCGTCGTCGTCGTCGTTTGCGGCAGGGACCCGCATCGGGACCCGGATCGGTTATCGGATCGCGGTGGCAAGAGCTACCGTTTGGAAATTTATTTCCGGCGAAGGGCATACCGTAGGTCTTGGTGGAGACAGAGAGAGAGAGAGAGCTTCTAACGCGACCGGATTTTTTGGTTCAACAGTTCCGAACTGCCTGTGCGGGACTCCTTGGGGACCTGTGCCCGGCCCGACAGGTAGTGCACGGAGCTCCACGTCTCGAAGGGGGGCCAACCCTGCCGAGCGCTATAATTAATACATCACTCTGCCCGTCCGGACGCCCGTCGCTCTATGTGGCGGTGAGCTTCATCTTAGATAAGCGCCCGTGATTCCGCTGAGCCGCTGAGGGCGCGCGATTCACGGATGAACCGACGCCGCGGCCTCACGGTCCCGGTCCGTCCGGTGCCGCCAAAGCCCGCAGAAGAGCCCGCACAAGAGACAGTACGAGAACCGGGCGCTCTATCTCTCTCTCTCTCTCCCTCTCCACGGAGCGGGTGGGTTCGAGCAGTCGACATAAATATTTAAATATCTTGCTTAATGTATCAATCGATCAATTCACACATAAATCATGCACTCGATATCGATATATCTTCACGTTTCGGGCCGGACCCCTCAAAACCGGGCCACGCCGAGGATCTGGCTCTGCCCGTGGTCGCCCGGTTTTTTGTTTCTTCCTTGTGGCCTCTCGCGGAACGGGACCCCATATGGCCCCGCTCGGTATCTGGTGCTTTCTCACTTCTGCTTTCTTTTCAGAACCGTCGCCGTGGCTTTCGGATATTGCGCGGCCCCCAGAGTGTGGCCTAGAGATTTAGATAGCCCACGAGGATGTCTCTCTCTCTCTCGCTCTCTCTCTCTGTGGCCCAGGCGCCCTCTGTTCCCTCTCCAGAGCTCATGCTCGATCTATCAAAACATAAACAGATAAATATTGCCCGTTCGGACCACTTTCGTCAAATTTCCCAGCCCTCGCGAGAAAGAGACAGAGAGAGAGGGATGGGGCCCCCCGCGGGATGTCCCCGTTGCTGCTGCGTGCCATAACTCATCGGCCATCGGCTGCTTGGGGTCCGGGGGCCCCACCTTCGTACGGCGGGGACGAAGATAATTTTTGTAACGTATTTATTATTTTTTATTACGAATCGTGACTAATAGATAAAATATGGAGTCCCGACGCGAGCGAGCTCGGATCGGCGCTGACCCGATCGGGGTCACAGCAGCACACATGTGCTCTATTGCGCTTCGTGGGGCTCTGAAGTGTGTGTGTGTGTGTGCGCACGCGACTCGTGGCGGCTTAACCCCGCCGGATCTGGGGGTCAGCGTCACTCCTGAGCCAGGCCCCCCGAAAGGGGGAGCGGATTGGATGGGGTCTGTGCCGGTTCAGCACGGATCGAACTGTCGGCTGTCGAGTTCTCTAGTTCGCTTCGGAACTATCTATGTCGATGGCTATCAGCTCTCTCGGCTCTCGGGGGCGCAGGAACTAGCGCGTGGTTTGCGGACTTGACTCGTCTAGAATTGACACTTGTGGCTTCGTTTGGCTGCCTGAAGGTGTGCCCCAAATTGGAGGGGGCTAGTCCGAAATGTACTTGAAGGAGCCAAGCAATTCTGCTTACCGGGGCTATTTTGCCGAGGTACCTTTCCAGACTTTCTCACACGTTGCAGCTCCGGTTGTGGGGATTATGATAGGTTCTCGGTATCCAAAAATGTTTTTGGAGGTTCACTAAGCCTTGTATTAATTTGTTAGTCGATAAACTAAACTGAATACCATTACAAATTGATTTAATTAATTGATTATCATTACCAAGTTTTTCAAATATTGAATTATAAAGGCTTTAAATTTCTTAAATTGAAATTGAATAAATTGATCTTCAAAGCAAGCTTAAGAATGGGTCCTTCATGCTAGGAAAAGAGTAAAGAAAAGTCATTGTCGAGTCTTTAAGAACGACAAGAAGGTAAAATAATTTGGATGGGACTAAAGATTTTATGAAAAATCTTTTGTGCGAAAATCCATAAACCCGAAATCCATAAAGAAAATCCAAATCCGAAAATCCATGTTGATGATGCTGCCGAGACCTTTGACGAAGTATTGGCTACCGATACGAGTTATTATGAGTAGGTGTTTCAGTATTTCGATGAAAGGAGCCGATTTATAATAAAATCTGTCAATGGTTGATTTAGAACTGATGAATTATTGAAGGTCACCTTTATTCCGCTTTCTAAAATATTGAAACAATGACAAAATATTGATATTGCTTCGACTTCCCTAATGTTCACTCTGATTTTTGACCTGTTAGCTTTTTAACTTAGCTTAGATAGATATGTAAACTTACTTGCATTGACTATCTGAATCGAAACATTAAGATAGATTAAACTGCGATTAGCAATTGTTGTGAGAGGCTCAATATTACAACTAAGTATTCGTATATACCTGAAAACATGGTTAGATAGTCGACATGGTTAGTTAATAGTCTTAATAATAATAATAAATCGGACCTGAGCTTCCTGAGTTCTATGCCCGAACGAGTCTACTCCGAGAGTTCAGCGTGCCATTGAAGATGTTTAATATGTATAATGTCGTAAATTCTCTAAGAATAGATTCCAACAAACTAATATTACTTAGATGATGGAGAGATCTCACGTCTCTGACAAGTGAACTATAAAGGACTTTCAGACCCCTCGAATCCCTGAAGTCCGATTTTACAGTCGAACGATAACGGAGACTTTCAACTTTAGCCCAACTAAATATAAACTAAGTAAGTTTAAACATAAAGTACCCTGACTTTGGCCCTCTGTAGGAGTAGTAGACGTCTTGGGTGTCTTTGAATATTGCTGTACATTTTGTGTAATAAGTACGGTGCTGGCATGACCACAGTGAAAGCTCCACGCAGCCAGCAAGCCTCTAGTCGACGGTCAGCCGGTGATGAGAATCGGCATCGCTTTGGTGAAATAATTTGCACCTTACATGACACATGCACCAGATATCGGCCCCGAACGACGGTTGCCCTGAAGCGCGCAGGCGCGACTCTGGCCGCTATCCATCGGTTCCATCAGGTCGTCCAGACCTGACGGTGACTGCGCTGCGGCAATACTTTGCGAGACATATCTGGCGATGTATCGCAAGCCCGCCGGGTTCCATAAACGATTTGTTTTCCCACACGGGAAGGGTCTAGGCTAGGTTCGCCCCGGACACAACACCGGGCGCTACTGATCGAAGACCCGAAACTCGGCGGAGGGCCTGAAGAACCGCTCGGCTCGGCTGCTGGTCGCACGTTTTTTGAGCATCGTCGTCGTAGCCACAGGAATCGGCAGCACACAGAACGATTGGGGCTCCGACGACGACGACGACGACGACGAAAAGACGCGAGGCTCGCTTTGCTGTGGTTGTTGGGCCCGTAGATAAGATCGGGAAGAAATTGACTTTGACAACTCTTTGATTCGGAACAAAAGCGAGACTGATGATACTGCGTCGATTGCGTCTCTCTGGTGCTGCTCCTCGAGCGATCCGAAGCAAACGGAACCGTGGAGTGGATTTTCTCCGCCCCGAAGGTAGGTGAGTCATGAATAAACGAACGAGTCCGGAGAATTTCCCACCGAGCTCCCGGAGCTCCTCTCGGCGGGGTCGTATCATCTCATAACGATCACGATCACTTCTGGAGCGATCTGGGTTCTGGAAGTTTCTGGAACTCGAGTTTTGGACGTCCGCCTGTCCGATATGTGTCAGGTATTGTGGTCCCTACGTCACAAAGGCTCGCTAGTGCTCAAACTAGAACTAGTAAAGTCTCGAGTATCACCTACTTTCGCTACTCCTGTTCCTACACTACGGCAAGCAAGCTGTCCGAAGTAGTTCAGAGGGGCCACAGTTCAGAGAGAAAACGGCAGAGAGATCGGGAGAACTCCATTTTGATTATTCATCGATTATGTCAAACTGGTAGGGTTCATAAATATTTCGCTGCTGCGCGACACTGGTCCAGTGTCCCCGACTTCCCATCAAGTCCGCGGCCGAACGGACCGACAGATCGCAAGTCTCTGTCATATCACTCCGGTGGTCAAAAGACGCTATGATCGGCTCACGGAGCGCTTGGCCATTGTTGATGGATCACCATTTGAAAGATTTCTGTTTTTGTCAGAGCGACAGAGAGAGCGAGAGAGGGAGAGTCTTCATCTGACGAGAAGATGATGACCGAGCGACGACGCGCGTGTGTCAAGACGCGATTATGAATACTGTACTCTCTG
The DNA here is from genome assembly GCF_943734635.1 of Anopheles cruzii. NCBI lineage: Eukaryota > Metazoa > Arthropoda > Insecta > Diptera > Culicidae > Anopheles > Anopheles cruzii. The sequence goes on from NC_069144.1 coordinate 19,188,866, forward strand.
CCAAAGTCTACGAAGGGGTGGTAAGGTAACCCAGTTCAACCGGCGGCCCATTGTTCCGCACACACGGATGGAGAGTTGATAGATTTTTTGGTCCGCAATAAATTTATGACGTCCCGTCGATCGCCTTCAGATACCGGGCCACAGCAACGGCTACGGTGCTTTATGCGGGCCCTCGCCCGCTCGCTGCCTGAAGGTCCTGTGCGCCGGCGACGAAACCGGCTACCAGCGGGACCAGTTTCGAAACAATGTTTAATCATCGTCCATCGTCCCAGGAGCAGTCCCAGGGCAGGGTCGCAGGGGGAGTACGTTACGCGGGTCCAGTTTTCACGTACGCATTTTTCCCGCCTGTGGGAAACTCTACGCGCACTACGCCGCGTCGCGCCGCGCATTGTGTTGTTGTTGAGTCCGCGACAGGCCGTTACTACCCAGGCTTGAGATCGACGATCTCACGGAACCGAGATTGTGGAAATTGGCTCCTCCGCGCGCCTGCGTTGTTGCTGGCTGCCGGTTTTACCCGGAAAACCGGTTGCGACATGCGTACGCGTCGTCGTCGTACCGGAGCCCCAGGGAACAATCGCTCGCTGCCTTGTAGCGCTGCCTTGGACGGGGTCTCCTGTGGCCCGGACCGGAGACCGGACCAGGACCGGCGAGTCTGGCCGGGGCAAGGGCTTTTCGGCGATCGCTGCCTCCCGGGCCGGCTACCGGCCGGGCCGAATGTGGAGCAACACTTCACCGCCGCCGCCGCGCGGTGGTGCTGCTGCAACCTGCGCTTGTTTGTTATGCTGCGTCCCTTGCCGCGGGTTCAGCCTCCCTCCCGCGGCGAGCCTGTCAGTGGCTTTGCTTCAAAGAATTTCGCCCGGCCCGCAGGGCAGGGTACGTACGTTACATGGCGGTGTGCTGTGCGCCCAAAGAACCTCTGCCGATCGGCCCTCGGTGCGGTTGGAAAATAACAAACGCGCCCAGGAAGAGGGACCGTTCTGAATTTTAAATTAGATCAACCCTCACAGCCCTGCTAGGCCTTCGTTACCCGGGAACCCCGGACCGGACCGGGCCAGAGCCACCAGAGGACGAGTGGCGCAGAGCATCATCCCACTCCCCGTTCGCGGGTTTTTTTTTGTTATCGTCTTTTGTTTTAATATCAGACCTCCGTTGGCTTTCAATGCTTTATCGTAAAATTGGCCCCGCTTCGTACAGGAGACGCAGAGCCGCTCGGAACTCTCTTCCCTTCCTCCGTCTCGCGTGCTCGGTTAAGATGAGTGTCCTCCACCAAGAGCAATTAGAAGGAATGCTAGCTATGCACTGTGAAGGTGTACGGAAGCCACCAGAAGATAGGCTGTTTAACACATGGACTGAAAAGTCTCGAGGCTAACACACACGTGGTTTGTTCGTGAAAGTATCGCGACTTTTGAATTTCCGCGGGTTACGTTTATTCGATTTTCAATGATTTTGTTGCGTGATGTTGGTACCACAGTCTGTCACTTATGTTCGGCCATTTTGAATGTTCAGTTAATTTTTGTCAGCTGCTTTGCTTGCACGTGTTTTGGCTCATCTTCGATTTTCGACCAAATTCGACTAAAACCAGCATTACATTAGCATTGCGGTAAGGAGCTGTTCAACTCTGTCCGCGAAGGCCCAACTTTGCTCCAAACCGATGATGCAGAACGCAGTGGACGACCAAATTAGGCGATAACACCAATATTAAAAAACATTAAAAAATCCGCAAAATTGTTTTGAATGATCGAAAAGGTTGCGTTGGTTAGCGGTGTTGATGATTCTGAGCAATGTTTGACTGTGCTATGTTTAAACATAACAAACCAGAATTTTTGGGTCGATATGTGACAATGGATTAAACATGGATCCATTACTTCACTCTGGAATCGAAACGATCTTCATCTGAGTAGACAGCAACTGGTGAACCTCGTCCAAAGCACCCGAAAGCACAATAATCGGTTGGAAAGCGTATGGTCTCGGTACTTTGGGATGTGCTTGGGATGTAATATTTATCGACTATCTTGAGAAGGGAAATACCATCAACAGTGACTATTATTGGAGCGTTTGAAGACCCAATCTTGAATTTGATGAACTTGGCTTCGAATTACTCCCACAGCTACCGCCAGATTTGACTCCCAGCGACTTCTGGCTATTCTCAAACCAAAAAAAAATGATCACAATGATAATTAGAGCCAATTTTGAACCTTTACAGGCGTTTTCTGTCTTAGGCTCGGAACTTTTCAGTCCCTGTGTTATTCTTATCGTTTTTACTAGATGCTCGACGGGCTCGGCCGAAGAATCGATCACGTGGCGTTCTCTCTCTATCTCTGCTGACGCCCCTCCAGTGGCCGCGCTATCTCCTACGCCATCACCGCTACTTCAAGCCCGGCTGTTGCTTATTGGCTACTAGTATGATAACCTGCCCGCGCTAGCTTTCGACTCACACGCGGCCATTAACGGAAGTAACAGGGACCACACTAACCAGTCACAAGACGCGTCGTGGCCCTTCAAAATCCCGCTCGATGCCCTGCTGCGATTTGCGAACGGTCCGCTCGGTGCCAATCTCCAATCACCATTTCCCGACCCGACCGTCGGAATGCTAAGCCTAGCACGTATTGGAAACTCTCTGTTTCGGGACTCGCCCCCAAAATTTTCCCCTATCGACCGCGCGAACGGATGCGTCCGATTCGCGTACGCCACCGGCGGCACGCTACCCGCCCGGTCATGGTCGCCTGGTGCGGAACAATCCTCTCAGCAAACCTGTAATCACCGTTCGGGGCCGGCCGTATTTCCGGTGCCCTAACGGTCGCCCGTGAGTGGCCCACGGGCCTCCGGGGCCCGTTGGCCAATGCGGAACCGGCGGCGTCTCCTACCCCGGTGCCGTCCTGCGAGCCTGGTGCGCGTTTGTCGGTAGAAATGTGCCTGTTGCCAGTTTCCGGAAGCGGTCTCCCTGGGGACCGAACCGGACGCGCTAGCCACGTAGCTGTCGGTGTCCTGCGCAGAAGCGACCCTGACTTCCCCAGTGCCAGCGGAGAAGGCAACCCTCCGCTTTTGGGTTGGTGTTGGTAACGGTTTTGGGTTGGACGGTCGTTTCGATTGGTCCGAACGTGTCCGTGTCCGAAGTGTGTCCGAAAGTGTCCTTCGATTGCCGGCCACTGACCACTGTCCGCCGACCGACTCGGACTTGGGCCGACCAGTCCGGCTGCCGGCCAGTCTGCTCTCCCAGTCAGTCACTCATTACAACGACACCGCTAATGAAATGCCCGCTGGCTGGCGGTCAATTTTAGGTCCCTATAGGACCTATTTTGAATCCGAATCGGGGAGATGCGCACACAGCAGCAGCAGCAGCAGCAGCGTTTCGGCGATGGGTCTGCGCGCCGCCTTACGGACCTGCCGATTACTTTCATCAGCTTCAGCCGGCGACTCCTCCATCGATTAAGGCCTCCATCGGCGTGACCGATGTACGCAAATGCGAGAACCTTTATGCGAATTTTCCGAGTCGCTCCAACAACTACTACTACCTCTACTACCACACCCTCGACCGTATCTTAATTCCCCTTGTTGCGTGGAACGCCAAAAAGTCGTTCAAGTGTTACTCCACGTGGTCGACATCGGGGTTCCACAGAGAGACACGACGACGACGACGACGATGCTGCCTTATCGTTCGCCCAACGCCCATGTATTGTTCTCGGGCGGGCTGTGTAGCTGTGTGCCGTGGCTCTTATCAGGACACGCACACACTTCTAAACCGGGAGCCGAACCAGACCGGCCCTATGCTGTATGCCGTGTATGCTAGCCTGTCTCTGGAGGTCGATATTTCTTTCATGTTGCGTGTAGTGATCCTACCGGAGGCCATCCCCTTTCGGAAAGGGCTTCCCCCGTCCGTCGTCCCGTCCGACCCGGGTGGGGCTTTGTGTAGGCTCTTGTGCTCCCCCCCCGGCTCGACGTTTGCTGGTCCTCTGATACCGGAATACCTTCGCAGGAAAGCTCCACCGAGTGGCTTCCGAGAGGCGCAGGCAACAGGTTGGCGTTCGACGGTGGCCCCGATTTTTTTTGGTTCCGTTCGGTTGCGGACTTAGATTTTTGGGGAGCTGTTTGACCGGAAGTCGAAGCCTACTCCTCGGTCGCCTCGGGCCCTGGTGAAATTCCTATTAACATCCACAAAATAAATGATAATTTTTACGTTATGTCGTACAGTCAGCGATCTTCGGGAACTTCTCGCGTTGGACTTTAAAGTTGCGAACTAAAGCCTGATCAATCAGGTTTTGTTAAGGAACAGCTTTATGGTTTTATGGGAAGTTTGAAAACTCTAGTACAGTGTGTGAGAGCGCTTTTTCGGTTCTTTTTGTAACTCTTTTTGGGTGGTTCTAATAATTATTAATAATTGACTTTTAAATTAAAAAGTATTTTCACTTTAAAAGGGCTTCAATAGTTTGATAGATTTGTGAGGTTAGTGGAAATGTTTCTCGAAGTGAATATACCACGTCGGCTATGGTTTTTTTTTAAATGTATTCATAGTCATCGTTGTATCGAAAACAGTGTTGTACATATTTTCCATTTCATAATTATTACAAAAGCCCTCTCTAGGTTCTCAACCGCCCCGAACCTTTGCTGGTTGCTACCTACGGCAGGACCCTGCCCCGCGTCCGGCGGAAACACCAACAGCCCGGACTTCGTTCGCCCCAGCCAAACTTCAAAGCGGAAAATTTACGAAAATTTAATAAAACATCAAACACACCTTTGCCCTCCCCGGTGGGGTGGCGGCGGGTGTCCTTAAGTGAATCAGTGTCTGCGCGCGTGTCCGAGTCGAGAGAAAAGCCACAAGCATGTGTCATCAAACGGGGTCCATCACTTTTGATGTCCACAACCGGGCACAGGCGCACAGGCCGGCCCGGTAGGTAGGGCGTCTGGAGGGCGATTTTCGGGGAGGCTTTTTCCTGGCCGGTTGGAAAATCGCTGTTCCGGGCGCTTGCGCACTGCATTGCAACCTTGCTCGCTCTCTCTGTCTCACCGTTCGATCCTTCTCTCTTTAGTTTTCCGATTTTTTAAAGGTGAAAATGATAACACGCGCTACGTTCCGAAAGGGTCTGCACTCCTGGTACGAAGAATATCGACGACCACGAAACGAATTGATAAAAAAGTATGCACAGAGTAAAACGCGTCAGGTCGTCGCCCTTTTTTTATCGTTGTCGATGTACACGATTTTCGCCGCCCCTCGGCTGCCTTCCCATTGCTCTTTGGTACGTCGTCCTGTGGCTGGATGTGAGTTCTGGCGGAGGCACGGATTCTAGGGGCTATCTTAGGCGAACTCAGCTTTAAGTTGAGCTGTTTGAAGTTTGACGGCTTTCGTTGTGTTTCTAATGAATGTGTAATACTTTTCATTAAAGCACGGAAGTTGCAGTAACAAATGGTGAGCCCAATTCCCAAAAGAAAATGGTCCAAAAGCGGAGCACTCTACGATCTGATACTGGAGGATGGTTTTGTAAGACTTGATGTCGTCCTTTTTTTTCTGTTCGGTTCTGAAGGATGTGAAGCCAGAACGTGCCCGTCGACCGCGTCCGTGCTAGGGCAGCTAGGGCTCTCTAGTGTTATTGACCACTTTGACCAGCTGGCGTGTGGTGGGTGGAATGAAGAAATCCGCAACCAGCAAGTGGAGTGCGAGAGACAGAGAGAGAATGAGAACTCGGCCGGTGGGTGTGAGGGTTATGTAGACGTCCGGAAAAAGATATCGTTCGTCCGCGTCGTCGTCGTCATCGTCCGCCCGCTTCCCGATTCCCATTGGTGGGAGTTGGAAGGATGGATGTCCGTCGAAATCCGAAACCCGTGCCCGCCGTGTTCTTTTTCGGGACGTGCTCGAATGGACCGTATCTTCGGCTCGGCTCGCCGCCTGCCTGTCTGCCTGACCCGGGTGTCCTTTTCGGTGGGGTGGTGGCAACCGTGGCACCGAAAGTTCTAGCGTCCGAGTGAAGGACACCACCCGGGGGGGCGATGGATCCTTATGTACCGACGGCAGTTGGGCGGTTGGTCCCTCGTTTTTTCTTCGCCCCGCTCTTTGGGTTTGGGTTTTCGTGCTACATTCTGGCGCTGCTGGACTCCTCGTACTGGCCTTATTAACTCCGTGCGATAATGAGATAATTTAGATATATTTTCATCTCATTCGCGCGCTGCGATACACGGGCCGGACGGACCAAATCTACATACAGATGCTATGTATCGTGGCGCTGGCGTGGCGTGGCTTGGGTACGTCCCGTGAGTAGAGCCCTGGTGGACCCTGGTCTCCTGAACTTGGCTGCTTTGGGCGAAAGTATTTAAAGGAAAGAAGGAACTTGGGAACCACTCAAGAAAGTCGCGGAAGAAAGTTGGTCGTTGGTTGGAGCGTGTCAAGGCAAACGCTGATAGTATCACCCGGCTCCGATTCCGATATGTCGACGACAGGCGGCGGCTCCTCGAAGGTCCTTTCCGGGGGAGGCACGCGGTCCAGCAGGTCCTATATATCTATATGCACCCCCTTTGCCGAGGGCTGTACATATGAGGGCCGCCATGTGTAGGGCGACGACTTCTTGAACATACTCACGGTCGAATCATGCTGGAAAAGGAAACCCGATTCTCACATGTCCACACAGCGAACTGGACCGACCTTTCCCGTGTTTTTTTTTGTTGCTTACCCAGCGAGAATAGGAATCCTCACTGGGGGGGGGGTTTTGCTTTCTTTGGTGGGTTATCTTTTCTGCCGGCACACGACGACGACGTTGGGTGGTTGGATTTGTGTCCTCTTCGGCGAGGCTGCGTTCTTGGTCGCTTGTACTATATTAGAACAGCTAGAATAGTTTAGGAATTCCTTTTCGTGCGCCAGATTGTAGACGGCAGCGGTTGGAGACCTGAGAAGGGACGTTATGTCCTTGGCGCGCCCAAGACTGAGAGTGTCTGATAATAGTTTTCTGACACGCGGTCGACAGTCGGTCTGAGTGTGTGTATAGTGTGGCGTTGTCCGAGCAAAAAAGGGTTACTAACACCAACAGCTGTGTTGGGGGTTACATAGCACCAGCACCGTGTGGTGGTCAGCTCGACGGAGAACCGTACATAACAACCTTTCTGGGCGAGGAGTTTATGTAGAGAAGCGAGCGTGTGTGTAGCTTCCGGTGTCTGGGAGTTCCCGGTGTCCCGAATGAATGAATTTCGGACTTACCGGGACCGGACCGTATGCGACTTGTGAAGTTGTCAATGAGCCCGGCCGAGACTTGGCACCAAAAAGTTGTGCGCCAGTCTAGCGCCCGAACCGGTGGTTTAGTGGAACCGGTTCCGTCGTAGTATCTCACAGAGAGGAGGTGCTCAAGAAAGTGGCAAAAGAAAAAAAAAAGTCGAACTCAAAGATCATCTCGGCACATGTGACCGGCAGCCATCCCACGGTGCGTGTGTGTTGGCCATTCTGACTCATTCCGACTCGAAATGAAACCACCACCGGAGGGGCTTGTCTGGGGCCGCGCAACCCACATCCTTTTGTGCGGAACGAACGTTGGACGATTGTCTTGGACGGTCGCGCGCGGGTTGGCCCTGGGTTGGGATTCTGTTTCGGCAGTTCGCTGGGTGATTGAGCCAGTGGACGGCTGGACTTCTGGCCGCCGACGCCGCGATTGAAAGGAGAAGAAATTAATAAAGACGAGCGCGCCGCGGCAGTGTGGTGGTTGTGCCATTGCCGGCCGGCCGGCCGGCCATTTTGAGCCGAAAAGAAGGTTGACGCGCGGCTCGTGAAAACAATATCCAGCAGAGTATAATAGTAATTGCCCGCCGCGCGCGCGCGCTCTCGGCTTTCAGTCACGTGGGGAGCGGTTTTCGAGGCAGACAGACTCTAGTGGCGGGTCCATGGGGCAGAGTCCCGTCTTCAAGCGAGTAGCCGGGGGCTGCGTGTGGGAGTCGTCCCCGGTGCTGGTCGGCGGTCAGTTTTGCGGGTTGAAATTATTGAATTTTATGGCCCCGGTGGCGTTACAGGGTGACCAGCGTGAATCGCACACACACACAAGCAGGGGGTCGGTGGTCGGGTGGTCGACGGCGCCCACATATCCGGCGACCACAGCTCTTGGCCAACAACAGCAACAAACGGCACCCACGATCTGCGCCACTCCGGCTCGCGGGATCATCCGTCTAATGGGAAATAAATTTCCAAAGCATCCAAAGATTGGTGCCCATTCGTCTTCACAATGGGCCCAGTGGGGCCGGCTTGTTGTTGCAAGAGTTGGACGAAACGAAGGGGAAAAAACAGTAAATGGAAGAAGATCGTTTGAAGATCATCTGCCCTGTGCTCCGTGGCTCTCCTCGACCGGATGGGGAAAAGGTTTCGGTTTCGGTTTCGCCCGCTAACTCGAACAAGAGTTGACAGTCGGCGAGGCGATGAGTGGTTGGCGCGTAATTTATTGGCACTTAGCGCAAAACAACGCACCGTTTAAATCGGTCGGTCCCGAGCGCGTTGTACGTAAGGGTTTTCGGCGAACGGAATCGTGCCCGTGACGTGGCTCGCGCGGGTCGCTCGAGATTTAATTAAACCGTTTGCTGGATTTTTGCTGCTGCTGCAGGACGCCAAATTATAGAGCACTGCTAAGCGCTCCAGTGGGCTGTGCGTTCCTGGTCCAGCTGGTATCCTGGCTCTGGCCCTTCGCTCTCGCGCGGTGACACGGGTTCGAATCTTGGGATTGCAATTCGAGCTACTTCTTCTCTAACCATTCTGTTCTGTCTGAGATTAATTAGAGTCCCAGAAGAACAATGCTTTGAACAATGATTCAAATTGATCAATTGTTGTGAGATTCGATCTGTATTAAAGGGTTCATCAGATTTAAGGAGCTTGTGATACACCACATCCTTCTGGTCCCACCAGACACACAGCACTGTCTTTTTGCCGAAGGAACCGTTGCCTTTTTTTCCTCTTTACGATTCTCAAAATGAATCCACTTTCCATCATTTCATTTGATGCGATTTTGTAGGAGCTTTCTTCAGGAAGTAGCAAAAAAGCAATGATACAATGAAAACGTCATTTTCAGGCACAGAAGTCTACATGGTCTAACCCTCTCAAAGAGGGGTCTGATTTGCCTGAGTTTTATAGCTTTAGACCTGGTAATTTCAGATCAAACCTTACACTTATCTGGTCGATAGGGCCGGTTTGTGTTTGGGAACCTGTAAGTCCCCGAAACCCGCTGAACACTGACCATCCTATAAATCATAATCAAATCAACCAACATGGGCTGTTCGACACCGAACAGGCCGGCACCGGGCAGGACAGGAACGGAAACCAATCATCGAAAGTCCCCAGCATATCGACCCCGGCCATCAGCCGGCACTCGAAAACGGGGCGGGCGGAAAGGCTCAGGCTGAGGCTCTCCCCGGGTTGGTGCAGAAAACGCGATGTTTACACAGTGTTGTGTAGCACTTACGGTGCCGCGCGCGCGCGCGGGGTCTTAGAATTCACCCAAAAAGACGACGGGACGATGGGATTCGCACGCACGCCGTTTTTTGAGCGACAGCGACATATCGTACGGATTCGTCGACACGACGGGTCGGACCAGCGGTCGGCACAGCACGACCCGACCACTCGGCGGGGGCCACTCGAGCCCTCTTCTTGGCGAACTTCAAACTCCACTTATCAAAAGCGTCCCATCGAGTGAGCCTTGGGAGACTAGCCCCACACACTAGCCCGGCCGGCGGACTCCAGTATTGTCCCGGGGAGCTGGGGGGCTGGTGGGTGTGACGTGCAACTTCATCATCGTCATCGAGTCGGGGAACATAAATAACATAAATTTCATAAATGTTTATGTTACTTACGATATGATAGATGTTCTGCGCCGCGGTGCTGGCGGCACTGAAGCTCCAACCGAGGGGGGCGGCTTCAGACCCGTAGTCCGAGAGTGAAGTCAACGACAACTGGAGACTGTGCCGTGGCCGGCTACGAGGTGGCACTTGCCCCCGGTGGCGGGCCGGCGGGCGTGCGGTGAAGCGAAGAATTTTCGGACTCCTGGATCCTGGAATTCATAAATATATAAATAGGCCATCAGCAGCGCGACATCTTCTGTGTGCGCGGTTCTTGTTTTGTTTCTTTTATTTGGCTGAAGGAATAAAAATGGAAGTTTGCCACCGGGGCCGCTATTGTTATGACAGTTGCCCAGTTGCCCGGACCCCATCGATCGGCGGCGGATATGATTGAATACACATTTGATGGATCTCTCCGGGACTCCTCTCGGGGGAAGATTGTACTTGAAATTGCTCCGTCGCGTCCGCAGGATGCTGACGGACGCTAAAGGCGATTCTGCATGTCCGGCGTCCTGGGGTCCGGGGTTCCTGGGCTGTGGAATGTGCAGTGGGCAGTTTGGCAGCCCGGCACGAAACAATGGGCTTTTAAAACTGTTGGAAAGTTTTGCGTCCCACCGCTCCGGGGCTATAGATTCTGCGGAATTTTAATTCATACACCGATTTTTAACAAATTTAATGCTCAGAATGGGTGATGAATTATGGATGAGTGTGCCTCGGCCGCGGCGGACGTTGGCGTTGGCGGCACACACTGCGTGCTGCTACTACTACTGTCTGCGAACGCTCCGAAGTAGTGGGGCATGGGAAATTATGACGCACAATCGAAATCGGATCCCTCCATGACGTCGATCCGGGTGAGTGGGTTTTTGTGTGCAACCAGTTCGAGCAGGAAACCTTTTTTTTCGTTGCAATCCTTGCTAGGTGTGAATAGATATTTCGGACATTATCGTTGCATCATGTTTTATGCAGGGTTTTACTATTTGTTTGAAGTTTAGTGACAGTCGACCACATAAAAACTGCATCGGACTGCATAAAACAACGATCGTTGGAGAAACGTATTAGTCCGGTGCCAGCTTATCGACCAAACCGACCAAAGGACTCGGCTGAAAAGTAGTTTCACCCCACTTGGGAAAACCCAACCTCAAACGGATAGTATCGGTCCTTTTAACCCTAGCGCAGGAAGAAGGCAAGAAAATAACCCAAAAAGTGCCCGACTGAAAGAAGGACTGGCCGGGGGCCGGACACTTCAGCTGTTCAACGCGCCAGAAAGTTCACAAAGCTCTAAGGAACTATATGCTCCATTGTATTCAATGTTTTTAAACGAAATTTTATCAATGTTGGTCTACTCGACGCTTATAGAAACTTTTTTTCATTCATCGCCAATTTTCCGGACAAAGAATACACCGACCGCAAGAGAGCGAATCCATTACCTTCCTGGTCGAAGCTTCTGTGCTCTTGTGTAAAACTTTTATGTGCAACTCTCTCCTATGTACACATAAACTAAAGCCCCACCCCGCGGCCTCTGTTACATTATGTTCTCCAGAAGGGGGGCCATTTTTGTTTCTTCACGGCGCTACGACGAGGATTTCTTTCTGGGGTGTCCGATAGTATTCGCGGCTCACTTGGCTTTGCTAGAAAGAAAGAATCGCGACTGGCCACTGGTGCGAGAATGAATGGGATAGAGATACGAGCTACGGCAAGGGGTCCGGCTCGAGGACGAGCAAACTAGGGTGCGAACGGATGGGTCCTTCTCGGGCCCTTGCGATCCTGGTAGAAAATTATTAACTTATCAAATTGTTAGATTGTTTATTAGAATGTTTGTACCGTAGTTGCTCGAAGCTCGGGGCCGTTTCGGTACGCGTTCCACGGCACACGAACCACGCACGTGGTCGTCGCGTTGTGTTGCGGTGTTGTTGTTATTCCACTAATTTCTAAACCCGGGGAAAAAACCCGGGAAAACCGAAGCCAACCACCGACGAAACACCCGCTGCCGGGTCTGAGATCCTGCTTTGATCTTATTAAAATCAGTGAAAAGTGTGCGCTTCTTATCGGTCCACGAACGGTCGCGCCACAGACGGTGTGACGCCACACCACCGGTCGGAAAAGCCGGCCGGCCTTGGAAAAATCCCTTGGCCGGTCGGAAAAGTGTAAACAGACACCGATGTTTCCGCCTGCTCGCCTGATACGCCATTTTCGGAATATCTATGATGGAAAGTGTTGTTCGCGTGTCGTTAAGAGGAAAATTACGAATTGCTGGGTCGGAAATGAAATTTAACGTAAAATATTGTTCAGTAAAATGGTACTTGTTATCACGGTTATAGGCGCCTGGTTTTCGGTTGGTATTGGACAATTCGCCGTAAACTGTACCATGATTTGAATTTTGGGCAAAAGTTCTCCAAATTACAGTTTCCCAATCCATGAGTTTTGTTGTTAATTCGTGAGCTTTTTCTTATTTCCGTAGTAATACACACAGTAATTTATGCTCGTAAAGAATCAAACACACATTATTAATGAACTTCTTTTTCGTTTTCATAGAACAAATTTGTGTAAGTTTGCAGTTTTTCTGTAAAGCTTTAAATTTGCAAAATTTTAACAAACTAACTTGTTCATTATTTATTAATAGAATAAAAGATAAAACTGCAATTATGGGATTTGCTTTAATTTGAACGTTTGTTTTTTAACTGTGTTACGCTTCTTGGTCGTTTTTATATGTTGCAATTTTTACACACAATTATTAACATAATTTTAAATACTTTAATAAATATTTTAAGAATTTTTCAAAACTTCTTTATAAATCAAAACATTTCACAATTTTGGAGCATAATTTTTGTCCTTGTTTTAGGGCGCGATATTTAGGGCATTTTTCCCTAAATATTTGTATTTATTTAAAGGTGTCATAATCTTGCCTCTGTTCGCCGGAATCTTCGGCTTCTCGGTGCATTTTCATGTTTCCGTATCCGTGGCCACGTATTGCGCATGTCCGCCGATAACGCCACCCCCGCGGGAGGCTAGCGGTGACCTCGGTGACCGTAAACGTCACCCTCACCGGGTGCTGCTGTCCTGGTGGAGGGAAATTTCTCTTTTTTGACAACGCTTGATAAAAGCGGATATCATCGGACCGTGGGAGTTGGAAAATGGCGAGAACATTGCCGACCACCAACTCCGGCTCCGGCGTGCTATGCGACCCTCGTCCTTTGGCATACCAAAATCGTTGGCCGCATTCCGGTGCCGGTCGGCCGGCGCCGAACGCCGGCAAATGGAAAAGACAAGCAAAATAACTTCTTCGGACCGACTGTGGGGCGTCTTCTTGAGCAAAAAAGGAACGGGTGTCTGTGTGTGGACCATACACGTGGCCAGTGTTCGATCCATTCCGACATTCTTATCTCCGCTAGTAGTGGTGTGTGTTGCACACATGTTGCTTTTGACGATTTCCCCTTCGCGTGAGCTCGCACGGCACGCAGGACTACCGGGATTCTTGTCTTCGGCCGGACGGGGTCCTTTCGACAATCAACAGGATGATCTCTGCGGTTCTTATGGTGAAGTCGCGAAGCACCGACTAGTCGGATGTGTGTACACCGATAGCGGAGGATCCTCTCGGCTCTCGGTGCTCATTATCAGCGAGCCTAATGAGGTAACTACCAGGCTAGCATAGGTCGCTGGAAAGTCGCTGGTCGGCGAATAATCGTCGCCTGACAAAATAAAATCGGACTAAAGCCGTGTCGATACACTCGGCCCCGAGCCTGTTTCGCTCACTGATCCATTGGCTCTGCGGTCCGGATCGATTTTCACACACACATACACAAACAAGCCCACAATTTGTACCTTAACACAATCCATGTTTTGCCATTTCGTGATAAAACGCGATGATCGGTCGCGCAATGTGGCGAAAAGTGTGCTGCTCAGCCGTATTCTTCGCCCCGATCCTTGCGCTGTCCTTGCGCTAAGCATCTTCGAATTTTCCCCTCCGAATCCTGCACGGTCAAGAAATGTGTTTTGCTTGCTTTTCACCACAGCCATGCATCGCCATGCATGCAAACGGCCAATTCGAGCAGTGGCTGACTGGGGCCAGTCCGATTTGTTTGTAGTAGTCGTGTGCTATTCACACACAAAACTAGCGTGCTTTCCAAACCGTGCTGGTGTGTGTTTCAACAACCCGAACGCAGGATTCCGGCGGCACAGGACTCCATACATCGTGGCCGGCTCGCGTGGCTGCTACATATCAACTTGGAATTCAGCGCTTGGAATTTTCCCGGGAAAACAAACCGATCCACTGTGCTCCGCGTTGTGAAAAGTAGGCTGACGGCCGAGGACGCTGCGTGGCTGACACTCGGTCAGTAGCATCAGCCCACACCCGCGGGGGGCCCACTTTGGTGGTGGCCGTTTTTCCGTTGATAAAGAGCATTTTTTCTCCAGCCCGCCGTATGTTGGTGCAGTGCGCGTATCGAGGATGTTAATAAGAATTGGAACCGGGTCGCAGCACACGGCCGGAGGACGCGACCACACCACCACGCCACCGAACGCCGCCTGAACGCGGGGCGCATGCGCCAGATTTTTATCAATGACACGACCAACCGTGTGCCGACGCTACCGGTCACGACTCCCGAGGCGCCCAGGGTTGTGTGTTACTGGCTGCGTCCTTTTTAGGGGGTGCGAGCCGTAAATGAAACGTTCTCTACGTCCGATGGAGGGGCTTTAGGTGTTCCGGCTTCTTGGCCCTAATCGATTGACCTTGGTGATGTTTAAATGTGCTTTCTCGGTACTATTTGGAACTTTAACTTGTCAGGTCGTTTTGGTAAGGAACACAAATGCGGCATTGGTGCATAAACTTTCTTTTGACATCCTATAAAGGTCAGCTATTTAACAGGGAAAAAAGTCGAAAACCGAATTGTGTAAACAGATGGCTCTAGCTGTCAATTTGTTCCTCCTTATTATGCTTTTTTTTGCAACATTGCCTTGGTTTTACATCAGGTAAATGATTTCATGATAACAAGAAAAGAAAATAAATTTAGTTTGCAACTTATCGTTGAATAGGTCGATTATCGATGTTGACGTTTGTGTCTGTAAATAACGATTTGTGGACCTTCTGAAGAAAAGTGCTACAGAATTGAACTAAATACTTGTCGATGCTTATGATGATAATGCTCGTCGACAAAAACTCTTTGATCAGCTAAATGTGTCCCAATACGCCATATCTCTACGTTTGATGACCCTGGCAAAGATCCAAAAGATTGGAAAATGGGTGCCACATAAACTTAACGAAAGACAGCAGGACAACCGAAAAACCGCATGTGAAATTCTGCTCTCTAGATACAAAAGGAAGTTATTATTCCATCAGATCGTGATTGGGGATGGAAAGTGGATTCATGTTGAGAATCCTAAAAAGAAAAAATCATTGGTGAGACTGGAAAAACCATCAACTTCGACTGCAAAACCACATCGATACGGCAAAAACACAACGCTGTGTGTCTGATAGGACCGGAAAGGTATGTTGTACCACAAGCTCCTAAAACCTGGCTCCGTTACTGCTTTGGTTAACCATTTGTTGCCCGCCTTGGTGTGACTTCAATTTGCAGTACTTTCAATCAATATTTTGACTCAATTATCGGCTTCAAAGGAATGGACAAATTTGTCCTGCCCGTTCCCGAAGACCGGGTGAGTGCCCCGGGCCGAGTATGTAGGTCTATCCGCTAGACTTCCTGGAACTTCATCGAAGCTTGGCCGAAGTTGTTTTCTCCTTAAAACCACCTGCTACCTGAGCTAACGGAGCAGAAGCCGCACCATTCGCCGTGGCCTTAATTCCATCGTTCATTCATAAAGCTGCGCAGCGCATCGGTTTTACTGTGTCACCGGATGCGGTCCGGAACGAGATCTGCGAGCCGTTGCGCCAAATTTGGCGCAAAAACGTACTTTCTCACAACACCGGGCAGAGTCCGTCTCGATTTATCAATGAGTACGGCCGAAGCCTAGAGCTGGTATCGAATTAGGCTAGCCTAATTTGTAGTTCACCTGCTGAGGGATTCGAGAGAGTCGGTTCTCATCGGGCTCAAACGATGTGGATGGAACTCCGCATTGGTCCTTCTGCACTGGGATTGGATTCCGTGCGGTGCGTACGTGAGGAAACTGCTGAAAACAGTTGTGGGACTTTCTTCTGGGGGCGAGAGGGGAAGGCCCCAGAGAAACCTCTCCCTGGGCCCTGGGAAGCGTGTGAAACATTTCCTGGAGCTTGGAGTCGTCGCCACCGCTCTACCCGCCGACCACCACCCGACACAGTTAGCAGAGGCGTGTAGCGTAATATTGGCCTGGCCTTGATCGATGATCGGCGCACCCGGACTCGCCGTCATTCAATTATTGCGTGCCTTGCCATATAACACGTTCTGTCAATGAAAATGTCATTCGCCACCGTTTCGTACGCGGGCCATTTTCTAATGCCCGCTTGGTGATCGCGATCTCCCAGGGCGATTAATTGGCAATCGTCGATAGATCATCATCAGATATGTTGGAAGCGAGCGAGCGGGCTCAGGCGATGCGATGAAAAAATCGATCGAGATCGGATCGGTTGGCCTGTTGTTGCTGTTGTTGGCCGAGTGCATTTTTCCGATGCACCGCTTGGTGCAGCCGCATGCTCGACGAGCGACAATGGTCAAACATACGTTGTCGCGCTTGCGGCGCATGTTGGCCGACGGTGGGAAAGTATGCGCTACCCGATGATCGCCTCGATGACAAACTGCTAACGAATTCGTATCGATCCCGGGTGGTCTGGGAGGGTTACCAAGTTCCAAAGGTTGTCACAAAACCTATAAGCTGTCACAAGTTTTGTTTGTTGTGTTTTGCTTTAAACTTCTATGCACGATCGATCAGCACAACTGACATTAAGCAACTGCTCGAATACATAACTATGAGTTGATCCATGGTAAAAAACTTAATTTCTTATTATAAATAATAAAAAATTACAATTAGTACAAAAATCCTAAACAAACACATTTAAAAAGATATAATAACGAAACACTTATCTAATGGTTCATTGAAATTAGATAACAAAAACAAATCATCAAAATACCACATAAAAACTCAAATCAATCGAAACGAACGCAAATGCTAGATATAAAATAGTAGAAATAGTAAATATAACGAGAATAACAGTAACAAAAGTCAATAAAATAAGCAAATCAATGAATAAAATCGAAATAAAAGAATAATTGTTTAAAACAACCAAAAGTGGTTTCCAATCCACTGGCCGCCAGATGGAGGCAACTTTTCGATTCAACTTCCTTCGCATTCGTTCCTGCAGGCCGCGAGACCAGTGGCCAATTTATTGGCGTGGCCGTATCGTGAGGCGCTCATGCCATCGGAAGGCACCCATAAAACGTCCCATAACTCACCGGCTGACCCCCGAAAGCCCTGCTTCGAACGCGAATCACGTCCTGCGGCGCACGGCACAGGTTGGCGAAGATGAGACTCCCGAGCATAGAAGGGGGCGCGCATTCGAAACGTGAGCGATTAACGTATCATTAAACGGTGCTGCACGATGCATAGGCAAGCAGTTCGCCCCGGCGCTGATGGTCGATGGTTTTGGGTTGATCTGAAAGTGAACGATGGGAAATGGGAATTCGAGTAACCAAAAAATGGAAATGTCTTATGTTTTGTTAGCGAGAGAACTATGTTTGTACAGCATAAAACATGCTAGCGCACTCCCTGTCACTCTCCGTGCGGTGTTCAGCGAGGTGTGCCGTGACGGTCCCCGCCGGAAGTTGGTAGCGGATTGCCGACGGTTGTTGTTTCCGTTCAGCTGTGCCCGCGAGTGTCGCGCATCGTTATTGTTGTCGGTTGTCGAACAATGTTGACGTGTGTAGCATACACACTGGGACGGAGGCGACCCCCAGAACCGGAAGCATGTTCGGTGTGCTTCCGACTTTCCTTTGCAACGGTAGTTATGTTGGCGGAGGGGCAATGCTCTTCGTTGCAGACTGAAGTGAGCGAGGTTGCGGTTTCGGGTTTGATGTGGAGAATATTTGATTTGCTTCCTGGCATTATTTTGCCAACGGAAGGCAACGCGTAGGGAAGTAGGGCTCGGGCGACAGACGGAAGCCGACGGGTGCGGATCCGGTCTTCGGTCTTCTCCTTCGGTAGATGGCAGGCCGCTGACAGAGAGGTGTCATTAATTTATTCTTTCGGATTTTTTGTGTTTTTGACTTTGTTTTGCAACCGGAACCAACGGGTACATGACCGGGCCGATGACCGACGATGTCGAGAGAGTTAGGTAATCGAGGTTCAGGCTTGCTCGTTTCTGTGGTAAATGTAGCTCAATGTCCGCAGTGGAACAGACGTTGTAGTACGTTCCTGGACACTTCCTGAGCAAGTCTTCACTCTCATTCTCCTAATGTTTACTCAAAAGTATTCTCAATTTCGTGGTAGGAACGCATCGAGCCGGTGATAAACAGTCTCCGATAGTTGATATTATGGGAAACAGTTAGTATACTGTATATTTATTGAGTACTAGCAGTTCCCGGCGCGCGTCGCTGTGCCTCATTTCATCCTTATTTCTCGATTGGGAGGCGTTTCAGAGGACTTCTTGGTAACGTATCCGATCAGCTTCCCTTTTCGCTTCCCGTTGCTTCTACTTTTCAAACGATCGGGCTTCCCGGTGACGTATTCGTTCAATTTCCCTTCCCACCTTACGTTACTCCTCCGTTTCCCGGTGTCGTATCCAATCGGGGTCCCTTTTCGCTTCCCGTTGGATACATGTCAAAACTCGCACCACCTGAGTTTGGCTCAAATTGCTTGAAAATTATCAGAGCTTTGCTGACATTAACCCAGATTTTGCATGGGAACCCCTCCTTGTAAAGAGGGGAGGGGTTTCAAACATCCTTCAGAACATTTCCCCTTCCGCAAAACACCCATCTGCCGAATTTGGTTCGATTTGCTCGAAAACGTTTGTATGGGACGTTACGTTACCTTACGTTTGTATGCGAGCCCCCCCTCCCCGGAAGTGTGGGAGGGTCAAACTTTCCTATTCACAATCCGGAGTCACAAAACTACGCTGTGCAAAATTTCACGCGGATTGGTTCAGTAGTTTTGGAGAAAATGCGGTACAGACAGACAGACAAACAACCATTTTTATATATATAGATTAATAGACAAATACAGAAGGCTTTAACGAGACCAATGTCGGTTGTGAAATAAGACCACGAAGGGGTATCATTGGTTCTTGATCGCAATCTGATGTGTTAAGCTGAGGTCAGGCACGTGAAAGCGTGTAGAGAACCTATGTATCGTACCACAAATGTCAAATGTTGGCTCCATTGCTAAGTGCCCAGGAAAGATCGGAATGTCCACAAAATGACTTCGTTTACTTGTCCTAACGAAAATGTGATATTTTGCGCTTATGAATGACAAGTACAAGTAATCACACGTACTGGTTCGGTCGTGAAGATTGCGACAATACTTTGCTCCATCTGTTACGATTCACGTGAACTCATAAATGACTGAGAAATCACTTACCATAGCTCAATTTGTCAAGACGGTGTCTATTCAAATCCCGAGATGCTAATACGATGGATTTTTCCATCTACTCCATTTCGAAGATCAGTGGGTTAAACACTGGACCAGGATGTAGGCCCCGAATAAAGTGGTAAGATGATTTAATTTTTGTTCAAAAAAGTTGAATAAATCCATAAAGAAAACATTCAAACATGTTCTTCAGCGGTTATATGTAAATCGACCAAATATCCCAAAAGATTCACGCTAATTTCAATCGTCGTTAGACCATAATCAAAGCAAAGGTGGTCACCACAGTTAAGGACAGTTAACCTGACGTTAACCGCATTGTATTTTCTAAGAGCAGTTATGCGACGAGTAAATTGAATAAAAGTCGTTCGATTTGATTTGATGTATTGGATCAACTATTTATTTCGTCTACAAGAACAGTCGGGATCGTCATTTGAACTGATTGTACTTCAGATAACGTACCGCAAAAGTGTTGAGCTCCGTCTTCGTCTCGTTGTAAACGAACGCTCGTTCGAACGGAGCCAACAACTCAAACAACATCGGCTAACTTCTCCATTCGCTGTAACGTAACGAATTTAGTCATCGAAATGTGGGTAGTCCTGGGTGCAAAATGGCTTCCGCGCTTTCTAACCAAATGCTCGTTTGCCCGGTTTCCGTTCGAAAATCGTACACTTAATTGGTGAAAGCGAGGACATCGAGGACGCACGCGGCTGCAGCTATTCGAAGCGGGCAGCATTAGCACCCGAATAAACGCCAATTTGTCGGACGAGATTTTCAAAGTATTTAGCGCACACGGCTGAATGCGAGTGAAAATTCCTCTCCTTCGCGCAGCGGCCAGCCAGTCGCGTGTAGTGCTTGCTCCCCGAGCCCGCCTGGCCACCGACGGGTCCCGCAACCAGTCGGGCACTTGGGCTTCGTAAACTCGAAAAACTGTGCCTATCCTAATTAGGAATTGCTGGCCTGCGCTTCGGGGCTCACTTCAGGGCGCTCATCCTTGTGCGCGAATACGGTAGCGCGTGCTGTGCGCCCGCTCGACCCGTCGCCCTGTCTCGCCCAACCATCGAAGGTGCCATGTGTAATTTTCGTGTCAATCAATTTGCGCATCCGCAGGCGACGAGGCGACGAAAGAGGGACCCCGCGCGGGTCTGGAGCGGACACATTCCAGCAGCCCGCGTACGGGTGGGTGGTGTGTCTGCCGCGTCCGCCGGGAAGCCCTGTCAGGGCCGGGGAGCCGTGTTGTCAATCCGCGAACGCCGTCCGGCGGACATCGCGCGCTCTCCAGGAAGTACCGTTTGCGTGGCTCCCGGACCTCAAGTGGCCACACGACGGCCGGCGGGCCGGCGAGTTGCGCGAAAACTAGGGACCGTCCGTCTTCAAGTCCGCGGACAAACGAAACAAATGATTTTGACACCTAAATAGATTTCGTAAATAGTAATTGAGGATGGGGACCGTCGTCGTCGTCGTCGATCCCAGCAGCTGGCCAGCTTACCCGGACCGGCATCTCTGGAGTTGCCTCTCCGAAAACTTTCTACACCGCACCGCAAGATGGCGAAGTACGCACGAGTGTAAACTAAAGATAGAGATAAATGCGAATTCATTTTCCAAGAACCGAGGGCCGAAGCGGGGCATGTCGTGTTGGCAGCGGAGGGCCTGGAGCCCGCTCGTTTGATCGTGCGTCGGGCGGTCCGCACCGAAAAGGGCTGGCGGGGTGGCTCGGCCCAATAAATAATACCGGGGTATTGAATTATTTATATTAAATTCAATTACACATTATCCGAGGCCTTCCCTCCCGCCGCAGGATTCAATGAGTCACCGGTGGAATGGTGGCATCGGTTTCCTTCCTGCCTTCTGGCGCGGCATCCACGGGGCTTTAACAAGGGCGTCCCGCCAACCGCCCGAGATATCTGCATCTATCCGGGAAGATACGCTGGCGTTGCTACACTAAAACCGAGCTCCCGGACGCAAACGGGCCACAGTATCAATAGCCGGTGCTCGGGGTGCTACGGAGGCAAGGCGGATTGTAAATTGGCTTCCGTAAAGGCCGCGGTGGGCTATCAGTAGAGCGGTGGCAGAGGCGGGGGTAGCAAAAACGGCGAACGACGACGATGCCTCGCGCGCGCGCGCCTGGCTATACAGATAACTACAGCCGACCTGCCAGTTCTTCTTCGCCCATTTTGCGGACCGAAGGGCGGACTCTGCGAGATTACGAGACCCAACCCTCGCATCTTCGCGGCGCATATCGCGGCGGTCCTATTGTTGGTCCGTTTGCATAACCTTTCGAGACGGTTCAACAAGAACCCAGCATCCGCGACGGCCTCAACTCGCAATTGTGCGTCCCCAACGTCCGCCTCTACGCACACGGAGCCATTGTTTCTTGGGGGTCCGTGTTGCAGTCAAGGAAGACCTTTCACCGAGCCACCGGAGCACGTTTCGGCACAATCCTGGAGTTGGTTTCGTGTAGTGGCCAAACTAATTTCGGCGACCACCAGACAAAACTTGCCAATGTCCAGACTCGCTGAGTTGGCGGAGATTTTGATGTTTCGGCCGCCATTGTCCTATCAAGATCCATTAGTACTTGCAAGACTCGGCGTCCCCGGACAACCCTGCCCCGGAGGTTAATTTTTGTCAGACTCAGAGTTTCCTTGTTGCGTTAGAGATAATTTGACTTGCTTTATCGGGCGTACCGAGCCATTGATATCGACTGGAATGGTTTACCGGCTGAACTGAAGTATGTTGTCGATAAGTCGGCGAGCTGATTTGGGGGATGCATTTCCGCTGGACAGTCGTTGGAATCGGCGTACGCCCAATAGCTGGATTCCCTTCGGGCCCATGATCAGTTGCTGACGGTTATATCAGGTCTACTTCCCTGTAGACATTATTATACGTAAACCAAAACCTGCAGCCGTTCACTGCCGGCTCCTTGGTTCCCGCCCAGCGTGGATCCCTCGTGGAATATCTCACCAAAAAGTACAATAAACTCATTAAAACTTGAAACGATTCGTTGCGTTGCGCTGCCACCAGCGACTTACCCAGATGAAGACGATACCCGCGGGCGAGCGAACGAAGAAAGTCGTAAACGTGAAAAGTGCCATCCGAGAACTGGATTCTCCCGGGCAGAGAGTTCCCCGCGGGTTCGGTAGCGAAGCATTAAAAAGACTTATTGATGCTATTGTCCCGGGCCGGTGCAGTGCGCATAACCTCACAATCACAGTCTCCGGCACGCAGAAACCACAGAGCCGAGGAGACTCTCGCGTCCGGTCCGGTGACAGGTTCGCCGAAGTTCGCGGCGGCAGAAAATAGGACATCGCTGA
This sequence comes from Anopheles cruzii, assembly GCF_943734635.1. Classification (NCBI taxonomy): domain Eukaryota; kingdom Metazoa; phylum Arthropoda; class Insecta; order Diptera; family Culicidae; genus Anopheles; species Anopheles cruzii. Next base: position 19,211,461 of record NC_069144.1, read on the forward strand.
GAGTACGCCTCGGCCGTGGCTCGGCCCTAGCGGTGGCTAAATTAAATCACCAAATTTATTTGCACAACCAGTTCGCGGCCTCGCGGAGTGCGTCCAGTCTCGCTCCAGCTTACCAGAGGACGCTGGGAGTCCGTCCCGAGTCGCGCATGTGACGCACGGATGACGGACGGCGCGAAGCAGAGACCGTCGATGAGCGACGACCCGGACCTTCATTAAACGGGACATTGTGGCCGGGCCGGGAAGAAAGTGCAGTGCGAAGGGTCCAGTGCCCGCTGCGCACCGTCGCTATCAAAACGTGATACTTAATTTGATCGAAAATCCTCCTCCGACATCATTAAGCAGCGATGGTGCGGGGTTGGCTCACTTTTATGTGTGCTCACAGGATACGCTGGGCCAGCTGAGTGTCCTGCGTTGCTTTTGGTGTCAAGCTCGGGGTGGGAGTGCCGCGTGTTCCGTGTCCAATCCTGCGCTGGAACGGGGATCGAGGCCAACGTAGCCGCAGTCGCCGGTGAGGGTTTGTCATCCGATCGCGCATTCTTCATGCGCGCCTGCGCATCGGTCGCCCGGTCGTATGTCACTTGCTCGGAGTGAAATGTTGAAGGTGCATCATAAAGTGGTACATTATGACTGCGATTTACAGCTTGCCGGGTTGGGCCATTTTATTTACAACGTGGGGTTTTTGGGCCGATGGGCCATTTGGGAAAGCTTGACCAAACGCGCACCGGAACCGGTTGCGGTTCGGATCGCCAGCAGCAGCAGCAGCGGCAGCGGTATGTTTTGCAGGTGAATCAGTGCCGAGATTGAGCTTTACCGGGAAGATTGCGATATTCGACACACACATGCATTGATTATGCTATGGTGATCGTTGACATAGTTCAGTGTTACCTCTTTACAGTGGTGTACGTTTGGTGTGAATGATGCTTTCGTCCCGTGTATCAGTCAAAGACAATAAATTCGCGTTTATTTTCTTAATGTTTCAAAGGTTCCAAAAACATTAGTCCAACAGCATGTTGGATTCATTCATAAAAGCTTTGGGGCCTTCCAAACTTCATTAGTTAGAGTTTAGAGTTCATTTATTTATTCTATTTACTTACCTATTTATAATAGTTTATATTATTGATAATTTAATAATTTTACACTTCATATTTACCATAAGGATTGACTTATATTTAGTTACAGTTGAATATTAAAATAAAGTCATTGAACATTGGAATCAGTCATTATAATACCATACTATTGACGTGAGGAGGAATGTGAAACAACGAATTTTATTGAACTGTTTTGATTCCATTTTTGAACTTGAAACGGCTTTTGAGAACGAAAAAAAAAACTATTTTAATGGAAAATAATTGACTAATTATGGGTGAAAACATCAAAGACTCTGGGTTTTTCCTTTGGTTTGGTGCATTTGGTAAATTGTTGATCCTTTTGCGAAAATGTTGAGGCCAAAATTGACGTAATTTTCCAAAATGTTGAGAAAATTACTCGGAAAATTGAGCAAAATGTGAGATGCATCACTTTGCCCCGAACCCCCAACAATTCATCGTTCTCTCGCGTGCCGCATAAATAGAGTCACCTTTTTGGGGAGTTCAAGCTGTGGATACAGTTAGGTCCGGAGTCCGGAGCCGGACGAAGCGATTGAACGTGATTAATTATCAATTTTATTTGAGGCAAAAGCCTGCAAGGTGCGCCGTGCCCGACGTCCTGAGTCCGTTAATTACACAATCATTTATCTTATTTCGGCTGCGCGCGGTTTCCTCTGTTTTGCCGCGCAGAGATATAAATCGGTTCCTGCGGGGCGATCTAGCGGATCGATGAACGCGAACGCCAGTGCCAGTGCTTGTGGGTCTCCCGGGTGACCGAGCGGTGTGGCGACGGCGGCATCCCGACGCTTGTCACAATTAGTGTACGTTTAATTTGCAAATGTGCATCATAAAATTTAATTACTGAAAATCATGCCGAGCGGCCGGCGAGCGGATGCGGGCGGTGACAACGACCACGGAATTCGCAACCCTCTCCCTGGGCCGACGTTTTTTTTGATGGGCAACGGAGCGATTGATGCTCCCATTTCTGCGCCGATCCCTCGGGGCTTCGGCGCGCAGGGCACAGGGCACACCGGCCCGAAACTGCATCTCATTAATCGCAGTTGATGGGTCGGCGGCGGCGGCGGCGATGGCCAGAGGGTGGGTTTCCACACCAGCCCACCACCACCACCACTGTGCCACCTATTTATCAGCGCCTGTCACCCGTTCATCAGATATGTCGATCTGACCGCGCCGGGGTTTTTTTTGTATTTTTCGAAGGTATCATAAATTCGTTCTACGGATCCGCACCCTGTCCGGTGCGGTGTGGCCATTGCCCTCCAGAAAGTGATTATTTACAGTGAGTCCTGCAATGAATCCTGGTGGAAGTTTTTCTTTTTTTCTTTCGCACTTTCGTCCATTTTTTCCACGAAAGTGGACAAGTGTTTTTTTGTAGGGCCACGTAGGGCATTTCTGGAATGTTGCATCTTTATTCAATTCAAAAGGCTTAGAATATTCTTTGCTTTGGTTTTTATTTTAGCCCTTTATCTTTTTTTAACATTTTACTTAATTTAAGTATCTTTTGCGGTGGGATTTGTTTTTCTCTAAATCGTTGTTTATATTCACTTTTCTGTATTCACGTTTAATTTTCTTTCTACCAATGTGTTATGTCTTATACCAAAAATACTAAATTCCATTTTCTTTAACTACTTATTCTTTCGGTTTGTTTATTTTGGCCTTATTGTTGTTCCGCTCTGCCTTTTTATTATAAGTTTAAGAATCTTTCACTTCGTTGGCTTGGCCATACGTTCAAGAGCTAAGGCGCTCCGTTCCAAGTAAAGTGTGACGACCGGCCCTAGGGGAGTGCCTCGGACACCCTTCAGTGGCACATTCCTGACAGTTTGTGGGGCCCGACCATCAACCGGATCAACGATCGATCCGCCGGGCTACCGGGGACTGTGTTTGCCCATGTGGCTGAAGCTTTTCATCAACTTTGCACGGTGTGTGCACCGCAAACCCAATGCATCGATCGATCGAGACCGAGCTACTTTGTGTAACCCGAATCCTTTGCCGCTACCGAAACGGCTTGCCTTGCAATCGATGCGTGAAATTGATTACACCTTGCATTAGAAGAGGCCGCTTTTAGGAGGCGAAAGAGGGACAGACAATTATGAATTATGATCCCCTGTGAAATATAATATTTTAACGCTCTCCTGGTGCTGTCGCTGCTGCTACTGCTGTGTGGCCGCCAGATGGTCCGGTGTTTGCAGTTTGATTTCGGAAGCAATTCCCAGCGCAACGCGATAATCCGTGAAGTCGTGCGGCTGCCGATGGTGATAATCGTTTAATGTGCCGCAGGATGCAGGATGGTCGCTGGCCTCTGTGGTCGGTGGCGGTGCGGTGCGTCGGACATGCGCAACATACCATGACGAAGAGCGTTCGGGTCTCTGCGTTCGCGCGCGCGATAATCTGCGCCTCCGTACGGCGCTCGAGGCGCTTCTCTCGCCGCCGCGCGAATAATCTTTCATCACGTTTATTAATTTGTTGTATTTTTATGAACACGGCAACGCGAAGGGGGGCAACGAAAGGAAGCGAGCGGATGGTCGGGAGGAAGGCTGCCAGCATCGGTCCAGCATCTTCTTTAAGTCGGAACGCGAAATTGGCGCTGGCTGACCACGTCGCTTGCTGCCCGATCGCAATCTTGTCGTTGCCCAGCTTCGCCCCAGCCGCCTGCCGTACGCCGGTGCCGGTTAGGGGGGATTGGCCACTTAGAAGGCGCATCGCCACCGACGTCGACGACGCGTTTGACGTGTGGCGGAGCCATCTCACGCCGGGGCGCCGTGTTTTAAAAATCGATCTGCCGATCGAGATTGAAATTGAATTTCAATTTTTGCATCACCAACTGCTATTGCCCGGGTTTGGGGTCATCTCCGCGTGTACCGAACGGTCGGTCAGTCGTTGGGTGCGATCGCGATCCGACGGCGCTTGATGGACAAGCGCGCTTCGGGTGCCTTCGGACGTGGACTTGAAATTCATCATTTGAAATTCACGCCTCGTGACGCCTAGATTCAAACGAAGATATTGGACCATGCCGGCAGGACGGCAGCCTTCGTCTTCTGGCCTAACCCTAGCGGATGTTCTGGAACTAGTGGGGGTCTATTGGAAAGCGTTCTGCCATCGGGATCACTACAAGTCCTTTAATAAGTAGCAAATTAAACTCGTAACGGAGTTATTGTCGCTTGGGTTTCATTTAATAAATCGAGCACGAGTGCCTCGTGGTTTGTACGACCGACAGTCTGTCAAAACCACATATGACATACGGCACAATATTTGAAGGTTTTCATCCCACCAGTTAGCAACAAGTGTAGCTTATCAACACAGACCGTATCACTTGCCTTCAATCCCTAATTGGCTGACGTAAGATTCGTGTCACCAGTTCGAACCGAACCGAATGCTGTGGCATCCCAACGCGTTTCGCTTCCCTTATTTTCGCTTCTTAATCACGTTTTAAAGCCCCTTGAAGTTAACGATACCGGCCCCCCCCTCGGTTCTGGGCCGTCTCGGGAGGTGTCGGCCAAAGGGTCGGCCGGAATCATAAAACTTTCCACGTCTCATTATCCAAACGTGCATCGAGCCGCGCCGCGCGGTGCATCAACAAAAGTCGAAACAGCATCGCGTCGCGCGGCATTAATAAGTTGCGGATTCGGCCCTCCGGGCACAACACAGCGTCCAGCGTCAGGCGGCGGCGTAATAAGACATCAGAGTCACGCACAAATTGCACTCAATTCACACGTTCCAGCTGCGCCTTCGGGAGCTCGCGGTTTCCGGCGTGCACAATTAAGCGCGAGTGCAACTTTACTAATGGATGATAAATACAGATCACACCAACGTGGCTCATTTTTGACACCAGCAGCTTGGTAGCCCCCGACGGTAGCCGGTTCAGTCGGCGAGCGAAAGAGTACCAGCCGAAAATCAAAAATCATTCCCCAACCGAGCCAGCGGACCGTGCGAGGGTAAATCAAAACGTTTTCAGAAGTAGAACCACATCAGTTTTACTTACTATTTAGCTTTACTATTTTTAAAATAAACCATAACATTTTAAAGGATATTAAAACTACTAAGTTTTAGGCTAACGCATCATTTATGTGGGTAGGACATGTGCCTTTTAGTTATGAACGTAGGTTTCCAGAATTGGCAAGCTCTCACCGTATTTACTGACAAATAGAGATTTTCGTTCATATTCTTTATCCAAGAAATATAATTTTCCGATTCAAAGAACGATTACGTTGCATAATGAGTCTCACAATATGGGTGGAAAGGTGTTTTCCACAAACTTTTCCAATCACCTACGCATTTCCTCCGGCTCAACGAACCAGAAGGAATCGTGGTGTTGCACTTAACGTGGCGCGGCATTGAAGCTATAATTTCTTCTCGAGGAACCACGAGGAAGACCCGACTGCGGGGCGCAGTTATAACTTCAGCCTACCAGCGTCGAGGTCCTTTCACCGGGGGGGGCACGCGGGGAAAATAATCTTTCCTCGAAAGAGCAGCAACCCAAAAAAAAAACAAACACTTTCGCTCGCTGCCCATCCCAAAAGGAGCTTCGAGTTCGGTCGATTCGGAGCCGGAGTTATTTATGCCCCCCCGGGTGGGAGACAGAGAGAGAGATCCTCTCGAAAAGTAAACACTGCTGCGATCGCAGCTCGAAGGCGCGCGCCCGCGAGCGCGTGTTGCACGTTGAATGGTGGATAATCAAAAGACATCAACCGGCGCACAGGAGACGAGCCGGATCAACAACGTCGGAAATCGGGAGCACGGACGGTGCTGGCAAGGGAACGGGGGTGCGATCGATGTAAAGCAGCAACGTGTCCCGTCCCATCTAGCCTTCCAACATAATAAGACAGCTTGTCGTCGTCGTCGTTGTCGGGGTCGAACGCTCGTTGCGTTGCTTCCGACGCGCGCCATGTCCTGAAGGGCGCACGGGACTCCTACCCTGCCACCACCGCCGCGTCGGCACGGCCGATGAATAGGAATTTGTTTAATTATGTTTCCAATAAAGCAAATAATCGGCCCAATCGGTGCGATCGAGGCGCGATCAGGGCGCGATCTCGGTCCTCGAGTGCTCATCCTGGATGATAAATGAAGTGTGTTAGTGGTCGATATCGAGCTCGCGGCCCGTCACGACGGGTGTCCCGCGAGGTGCCAATGCAGCATTAATCTTGCGCACACAGAAACACACTGCCACTACAAGTTCTATGCCACAGCACTGAGCAATGACCAGTAGCACCAGAAGGTGATTAAATTACTTACTCGCGCTAAACACCGTCACCGAACGGTCGCCATGCCGCTGGGCGAGCCGCCGTTGTTTTAATGTTGCCGGTCCCGGCAGCGGCGGGATGTAAGTAGATCGTATTTTATAGACTTTGCTGCCGGTGGCCGTGGTCGTCGTGTGATGAGCAAGCAATTGGTCATGTGGGAGAGATTTATATGGCGGCGCAAAGCCGAAGGAAGCTGGTGGGCCCATTACCTAAGCCCACAATTTATGTTGCAGCTAATAAACGGATGGCTGTGAGAATGCGTGCGTGATCATAACCACTTTGGGCTACGATCAGTGTATTTTATATCCTTTTCATCATGTAACTTCAAGAACTTTTCTTCAAGCCGTTCGATCGATGAAAGCTAAAATATTTGCAAAACCTTTTAAAAGACAATCGATTTAATTTTATCAACCGCAGCTTCAATAGTTGGGCAAACAAAGTGCAATTGGAATTGCCGCCAACCGATTTGAAATGCACGAATTTCAATACCTTTTCCAACGCGCAACCCAAACGCGATCGATTGGTCGCGCGCGATGTTTGGTCAGTCCGGTTCGAGCACGAAAGCATGTCGGCATGCTGCGCGTACCACCGCGTGCAGCTGTGGCCCTTCCGAGAGGGATGCTTCCTACGCTTCCCCAAGGTGGCCCCAGGGTGCCCGGCGGCCCCAAGGTCTAGGCTACGTTGGAACGAAACACCGAACAAAACCAATCACAGCACGAGCGAAACCTCGGTCGGTCGTGGTCGGCTTCTAGTTTCACGCCTCTTGAACTTTGCGGTCCGCCGTTTCGTGAGGTTCTAAGAAGCGGTAACGCAACGCGCCCCGTCTGATGTGTCATGTGTCGGTGGACGCGTTGTCTCCAACCTCTCGCCTGGCGTGGCTCCTGGAACCTGGATCGGGGCCGGGAATGGCCCATTAGGGACCCTAAAAGACTCTCGGACGCGAGCGAGCGGACGCGCGCGCGCGCGAAGGAGATAATGTTGGGCTGATAGAAATTAAGTGTATGTAAATCGATGTTTTAGTGGTTTCGCGACCACTCGCTGCCCGCATGCCAAGTGCCGGCCCCAGGGGCCAGCCTTGTGCAAATGTGAATCCGTAGTTTAATTTATTTGGCCCCTGCCACACACAATGTACGATTCGGCCCGGAGCCGCGCGGGAGATGTCGTGAGCCGGCGGATCTCTTTCTGGCCTTCCTTTTCCCCCTGCCAGTGCCTCGCGATCCTGTTTCGTCCTTTCATCTTTACGCGCGCCACCGAACCGTGAACCGAGAAGAAGCGAGGCCTTTCTGAAGGGTTCCCTTGTCGTTGTGTCGTTTGCCCGTCGCGCTGTCGCGAGAGACAATCGTCTTCGAAGGGACTTGCCGCTGCCCCCGGGAGGAAACGGCCCCCGGGAGGACTGGGTCGTGTTACGTTTTGTGGCGGGCAGCGAGACGACGAAAAGACGGGGCAAAAAAATCGGGACTCTTAATTTGCGGCTAATTTGAACATCGGTTATCAATTAGTTTATGGTGTTTATGCGCGCGGTCCGCACTTATTTGCTGAAAAAGTTGGCCACTCGGGTTGGCTTCTGGGAGTCTATTACAGCGAGTTACATTACAGAGTAATGCACCATGTGCGTGATTTGTGTTTGAAGTTTCAACTGATCAACTAACTGAATGTTTACCTGGCCGGCTTGAAGAAGCTGCGCTCAACATTAATAAGTATTCGATTAACCAGATGACTGAGAAAAAAAATAAAAAAAGGCAAATAAGTAACAAAAGTTCGCAAAGTTGTACTTTTGATCGTGGTTAAGGTGAGCGTTTTCGAGTACTACTATGGGCAAAAAGTAACGCAACATTCCAAATTTAAATTGTGATTTAATTAAATTCTATGGAGGTAAATACTTCTTTTGCATTCTTAGACTTCTGTGTAAAATTTT